>NW_006256783.1:7458-63972 GCF_000478725.1 Eutrema salsugineum | reverse complement strand
GCTAAATCGATTTTAGATACTTAAATGGATATCTATCATCCTAGCTATTTCACCATCATAGACAAGATTTTGGGTTTTTAAAGAAACCCTAAGTTCAAAATCGAGTAAGAATGGTGAGTTTGAGGTTCATACCTTGCTGGAAAGAGAGAATTGAGGGTAGAATTGAAATCAGCTTCGAAAAAGAGTGAGGTTTGAGCCAAAAATCTCTTAAAAAGCTTAAGAATTGAAAATGTGTTCTTTCTCCTAAATCTCTAAGTCTTTTGGAAGAGAAGAGAAGAAAGAGTTTTGATCCAAAAAGTTTGTTTCTTTTCTTTGAAAAGCGTTTTTGAAGCAAAAACGGAAAATTTCTGGAAATTTTTAAGTTTGCGGGAACTTACCTTTTCTTGTTTGCACATTAGGAAAGTTCAAAACTTACGGAGGATCTTTTCGGGTTTTACCGGGAACATTTCGGGAAATACCGGGAATCACCAGGCAAAACCGGGAATCACCAGGCAACACCGGGAATCACCAGGCAAACACCAGGCAACACCGGGAAATCACCAGGCAACACCAGGCAACACCGGGAAATCACCAGGCAACACCGGGAAACGGCAGAAATCCGCGGAATCATCTCAACGACCAACGGCCGCGGTCAGGAGACGCGCGACCGCGGTAGTCGAGTGCTCGGCCGCGGTCACATTCACGGTGCCGCGGTCGATGCACCTTTGGCCGCGGTTCCGTTTGTTACGACCGCGGGTATTCCTCCTGCGGCCTATTGTCCAATCTTCTCGTCTTTGCCGGGCCGAGCAGCTAAAGACCTACCTTTTTCTTCTTGGTTTTTCAAATTTTTTGTTTTTTTTTTTTTGTGTTTTTGTTTTATAAAATACCTAAAACTTAAAAAGAAAAAGAAAGCATAAATTCTAAAAAGGAAAAGAAAACTAAAAGAAAGAGTACCTAAATGGGTTGCCTCCCATTAAGCGCTTTTGTTTTAAGTCGTTTAGCTCGATGTAAGTATGAGGAATCAGGCTGATTTGAATGGCACTCCACTTGATGTGCCTTTATTACTTCCGGTTGGTGGAAGTTTTACTTCTTCTCCTTGAAGGGAAGTCTTCTTACCTTTAATCTTCTTTCGGACTTTAAAGTTGTTCAGAACCCTTTTTGTGTTTTCGATCAGCTCCTGGATTTGGTCCTCACTAGTTTCTGTTGCGTCCGGTGGAATGATGATTTTGATCTTTGCAAAAGCTTTCGGCTTCTCCTTTTCTTTCTCTTTTGGCCTGTTTCCTTTACTTGGAAATTCATCTAAGATAGTAGGATAGTACCTTTTTCTGTCCACATTGAGGAAAACAGCATGCCGGTTTGCGTGATCAATTATTGCTCCTACTGTAGCTAGGAATGGTCTCCCGAAAATGAGTGGCCTCTCCTTGTCTTTATCCATCTCCAGGACTTGGAAATCTGCTGGAACAATCTTATCTCCCACTAGAACTTGTAGATCATGAATCGCCCCTTCAGTATCTTTTTGAGATGAATCTCCAAAGATAACCTTAACTGTCGATGTCCTTAAGGTTTTTATGCCCAATCTTTCGGCGAATGCCTTAGACATGATATTGACATTGGCTCCGGAATCGCACAAGCAGTCTGTAAACTTGATTCCTGAAATGAAACACTGGAAAACAAAACGTCCCGGATCATCGGCTTTGGTAAGCCTTTGAAACGGTGATCGTTCGGGTACCTTAAACGGTGGCTGCTTGGGATCGATATCCTTGTACAGTGGTACAAAGATTGGGGTTTCTTCTTTCTTTTCATCGGTTCCGGACTCTTCTTTGGGCAATGTTGTTATGGCGTTGCAAAACTTCTTAGGGTTATCTTCAACTCTTCCTGGAAGAACTCCACTTTGCCTCTTCATAGAGTCGGCTGTTTGGGCGACTTGAACATCTAACTTCTTTACGTGCGAAGATAAAGATTCAAACTTACCATTCAGATCATTGTACCTGCAGTCCACTTTCACGTTCACGTCTTTAGATGCTTTTTCGTTCGTCATAACGAGCTGTTGGATTGACTGTTCAAGTCTACCGATTTGTGAAGCTAGCTGGTTCATCGTGACTCCCTGCTGTTGTACAAATTGATTGTTAAAACCCGTACCTTGGTAGTTATATGGCTGTCGCGGTTGATATGGTACTATTCCTCCGAAGTTTCCACCTTGAAACTTGTTTTGGAAGGATTTTTGCTGAGGTGGGTAGTACTGATCTTGAGGATTCTCCACATTTGGATTGCGGTAAGAGAGATTGTTGTAATTTGCATTCTGGAAGTTGTTGTTGAAGTTGTTGTTGGAGCGATTTTGGTATGGCACTAGTGCTCCTACGTAGTTCACATCTTCTTCTTGAAATGCTTGATTAATGTGATCGATATCACTAGGTCCTTCATCTTCTGCGCAATTGTTGGTTTCACAGGCATGGATCGGGCGATTGTTGCTCTTCAGAAGCTGGCTCACCATGTTTTTCAACTCGGTTATCTCCTTGTTGTCTGTTCCGGCTTGCTTCATCGATCGATCATATTCAGGACAGTCACTGCTATTGGCTTGAGCCAAATTTTCGATGGGGGCTCTTCCTTGAGTTATCGTCTTTTGCCCAAAATCTCCATTGCTAGCTGTATCAAGTGAAAGTTTGTATTTTGGTTGCAAACCTCGATAAAATGTGCTCAGCAGGCTTGATCCATGAAATCCATGGTGAGGACAATCACGTTCATACTCCTTAAAACGTTCCCAAGCTTCATAGAAAGATTCAGTTGGCCCTTGTTGAAAGGTTAAGATCTTCGTTCTCAAATTGTTCGACCTTGACTTAGTGTAGAAGTGGTTCAAGAAAGCAGTTCTACATTCTTCCCAATTAGTAATCGATCCTGCAGGCAAAGACTTCAACCAACGGTGAGCTTTATCTGCTAATGAAAAAGGGAACAACTTACACTCTTAATAGTCAGGTGGAACTTGGTTTGTTCTCATCATGCTGCAAATTTCTTCAAAAAGCTCGATATGGTCCATTGGGTGCTCAGAAGGAACTCCATGGAACTGGTTTTGCTTCACCAATGAGATGATTTGAGGCTTGATTTCAAACTCGTTCCGGTTCGGAAATGGTACTTGAATCGCAGATCGATTCAGAAAATTTTGAGTAGGTGCATCAAAGTCAGCTATGCGATGGTTCCTGGCTTGTCTTCGGTGTTGATTTGCTGGTGGAATGGGGCGGTGAACGCGTTCATTCGGCTGCATTTCTGGGTGGTCACCATTGGCTACATTGATGGGTGGATCAAGGTCTTCACGTCCTTCTCTCTCTCGGTTCTGGTGGTTTCTTGGAAGAACCTCATCCTCCTCTCTATCTTGTCGAGCATGATCACCTTCTATGTGATCATTCTCTTCGTTTTCTCCATGTTCGGACCCTTCTTGGTCCATATTTAAATTTCGATTAATAGGATCTCCAGGCTGGTCGTCGTTGGCCATTCCTTGCATTCGTCTAAGTCTTCGAAGTTCTCATTCGTGTCTGTCTATCTCGTCTAGAATTGGAATGTCTCCTGCAGGTCTACGCCTGGTATTCATGCAATTCAGAGAAAGACAAAAAAAGGGAAAGATAGTTCAGAAAAACTTTAAGAAAGAACTAGAGATCAGGTGTCTAGAACAGAAGTTAAAACAAGAAAAATAGCAAAAGGCAGCGAAACAAATCCCCGGCAACGGCATCAAAAACTTGATGCGTGCTCGCTACGTGAGGGAACAAGTTTTACCCTTAACAAAACAAATGAAAGCCGCAAGTGCACAGCTAATCAGTTGTGGTATTTAGGGATCGAATCCACAGAGATTTGTGTGCCTGGTATTCTTCTACGGTTTTTAATTTTTTGTCTAGACTAAATTGGTTTTAAAAGTTGGTTGTTTTTCTTGCGAATTAAACTAAAACAAAAGAAAGCAAATAAATCTATCCTAAAAAACAGGTAAGAAAATCGAATGGAATGCAATTAGAATAGGCAAATATCGAATGAAAGGCTAATAAGGCAAGTAAGATATCGCATGAAAGGTAAATAAAGCAAGTAAATAACGAACTAAGGAAATTGAAATGCAGGTCTAAGAAAGCAAGCAAAAATCGATGGAATTGTAAACTATGGCTAAAAATGCTGAGCTTTTGGGAACTCTAAGGGATCATAATCGGTTTTAACATTAGTGTAGATAGATTGAGATTGACGGATAACAATATATGGGTTCTAGAGCTAGAGTACGGCGGTATGACTACGTCACTGTCGTGATCATAACCAACTGTTTCTCGCAACCCTGACCAGTAGGTTTCCACTCTGGCCCTGGAAGGGAGAGAACGCAAGAGCTGCACAAGACTCGTCAATACTCACGATCTCGCCGCAGGTAGATTTCCACTCCTACGGAAAAATCGCCTGTTTTATTCTAGGGCTGATACTTAATGAAAACTTTCGCAACACTAACTTTCTAGATCAGATACTAGGAGATCAATCAAGCATACATGCAATAAGAACAAGAATAAACAGAGGATAGGTCGAAATCCCAGATCTATAAACCTAGATGTCTTAATCGATTATGAGAGCCCCTTTCGGGAACCCTAAGCCCAACTCGGGATCGACTCAGACATGGCTTAGTTCGACATCATCATTGGTTTTAATAAAAGTAATGAAAAACAGTAAAGAAAAAAGATAAAGAAAGCTTCTCTATTGAAGAACTCGGACTTGAACAATCTTCTACGAAAATCTCATAAAAACGGCTAAAGGAAAAGGGTTTCTGTAAAGTATGAATAAGCTCTCCCTAAAAACGACCTAAATGACATGTATTTATAGTCTTTTTGTTCCATTTTGTGCCTCTTTATCCCAAATTACCTGAAAAGTCTTTTAAAATCCGGAAACATAGAAATCCTTTGAAAACCTTTGAAAATGGAGTAAAAACACCTGTAAAAGATATTAAAATGATCCATAAAAATGGTCAAAATCAGGTGTTATCATTTTTGAAGCACCCACACGAATTCTCTCTCTATTTTTATCTTATGTCGTCTCCCCACCTTTACGAATGACCTAAAGGGGGTATTTATAGCTTCTGGGGTGGTTCTGGACACTTAGGGCTTCAAAAATAACGAAAGGAATTGATCTGGGCTTTAATTAAGTTGTCGGGAAAGTGAACGACCAAAGTCCGTGGTCGCGGTGGCTCTAACCTCGGGAAAATGGGTGTTGGCCGCGGTCCCGGCTCGTGCTCTCTTCCAAAACTGCATTTTCTGTCATTCTTGCATCAGAAGTATCTGAAGATCTAACCGTTGGATTGTCTTCAAACCAAATGCATTGGAAAGCTGGTTGGCTCCTCTGTGTTGTCTCAAATTTTGGGGGTGATCAGACGGTTAGAATGTCTTCATCGCTTATCATACTTCTGACGGTCTGCATTTATCCAAAATTGCTCATTTGTTCCAAATTGCATATCTTTTGCCCAAGTTTCCTGTATAGTCTTTTGAAACTCTAAAACATTGAAAACAATTTAAAAACCTTTGAAACAGAGTTAAAACACTTGCATAAGATACAATTATGATCCATAAAAGTGGTCAAAATACGGTGTTATCAGATGCTCCTTGTCTTGTCCATGAATTCAAGCATTAGGTCCCTGTTCATCAGCTCTTGAACACCAGATGACCCTTTGTCTATGAGCTCTTGTGTGAGGATTGCCCTGACTTTTGCAAAAGGTTTTGATCCTCCAATGCCTTTAACCTTGTATTCCACAGCTCCACCATCAAACTTCCATGGAGTGAGAGTTAAGACTTGAGAAGAGGACCCAAGAGTGAATGATTTGGTGCTTGTTGGGTTCTTGTCTTGAGACCCTGAACCATTGCTTTTGTTGCTGCTGACCTCCTTCTCACTTGGTGTGGGAGAAAAAGGTTCCAAGCAAGCTTCATCATCACTAAAGAAATCTCCTTTAAACTCAAGATCAGGTCTTACTAAGGATTCTTTCTTCTTCTCAACAGATGCAAGGGGTTGAGCTTCTTCTATAGTTCCAATACTCCCCACATACTTCATCTCATAGTGTTTCAACTCATCAGAATCATCAGATATAACCCTACAAAATCCAGCAAGAGGAGGTTTAAGGGGATAAGATACTTCATCATCTACCTTAGAAAGCACCACTCTTTGAGTATCAAAATCCATCCTTGCTCCTGTGGTGTTCAGAAATGGAGTTCCAAGCAGAAGAGGTAGCTCTTTGGTCTTTTTCATCTTCATGACTACAAAATCAGTTGGAACAGTGCATTTACCAATCTTCATTGGGTAATCTTCAAGGATTCCACATGGCTTCTTTGAGGATGAATCTCCAAAGGTGATTGACATGGGGTGATGCTTAAGACTCTTGATCCCTAGTCTCTCCACCATGTCTAAAGACATTACACTGATGCTTGATCCAGAATCACACAAAGCATTGTCCACTTTCAAATTTCCAAGAGAGCATGAGATGGAGAACTTTCCTGGGTTGCCTAGCTTGGGAATAGATTTGGGTTTCACCCTTGTTGAACCAGTGCTAGAGACTCCATCAGATGTCCTTACTTGAACCATTCTCTGATCCTTTCCTTCAGCAATCTCAGAATCATTCTTTTTCATATCAAAACAAGATGCCTCCCCACCTTCTTTCTCAATGTCCTCATTGAGATCACAGAACAAGAACTCAAACTCATCTATGATGGCGTTCTCATCATCTTTTGTCAGGCATTTTTCACTTGAGACATTGCCATGGAGAAGGTCCTCAATTTCTTGGACAGCAGCATGAATCTCATCATTTGAGAGGATTGCATTGCAGTATTCTGTTTGATGTGCAATTGATGTCCCTGGTAAAGATCTTTGAGCTTGAGAACTGTAGTGGCCCTTGTTGTTCTCTAGAGTCTTGACTTTGGAAGCCAAGGTTGAAAGTTGAGTTAGAAGATCAGAATAAGTGCAATCCACCTTGTTGTTAATCTCTGCCATTTTCTTGTTGAAGTCTATGGCACCACTTGCTTGACCTTTGAGGATTTGCTGGAGCAGGTTCTGCACTTCTTGATCCTTATTCTCTGAGTTCTGTTGGAGACTTTGTTGTTGGGGAGAGACAAAACCTTGTTGTTGAGTGTTTTGAGGATAGAAGTTCTGGTTTAGGGGATTCTTGTAGTAGGTAAAGCCCTTTTGGTAACCTTGTTGGCCACCTACAAAGTTCACCTCAGCTGTGATGTCTTCCCTTTGAAATGTGTCTTGAAAAACATGATTCACATCTCTAACAAAGTTGGCTGACTGATGAGAAGCTAAGAGAAGTGTGTCTAGCTTCTCATTGAGAGACTTGATGTCTTTCCTTGTCCTTTCCTCTTCAGCACTCACAGCTCCTCTTGAATTTCTTTCAAAGTCTGATCCATAAAGCTCATCACTCTGAGCTACATTCTCCACTAGGGTCATGGCATCATTGACTTCCTTGGTCATGAAATTACCATTTGAAGCTGTGTCCAAGAGAAGTCTGACCTTTGGTAAAGCACCTCTGTAGAAGGTACTTAGCAGCTGACAATCTGAGAATCCATGGTGAGGGCATTGCATGGTATACCCTCTAAATCTTTCCCAAGCCTCACAAAATGATTCATGGTTCTTCTGAATGAAACTTGAGATTTCATTTCTTAACCTTGCTGTTTTTGATGAAGAGAAGAACTTGGTTAGAAATGCTCTTTTGCATTGCTCCCAAGTTGTGACTGATCCTTGAGGTAGAGACTTTTCCCACTGATGAGCTTTGTCTCCTAGAGAAAAAGGGAATAGCCTCAACTTGAAACTGTCCTCACTCACTCCATTCATCTTAGTTAGATCACAAACTCTATCAAAGTTGTCAATGTGATCTAATGGGTCTTTTAATGCCAAGCCATGGAACCTGTTTGATTGCACCATGTTGATCAAGCCAGATTTGATCTCAAAATCGTTTTCAGGTGTAGGAGCTTGAATCCCATATCTCTGACCCTGAGTATTGGCCTCATCACCAGCTCCCACAACTATTCTTGGACGTGGTGCTGGACCCTCTTGCTGAGCCTGGTGGTTTCCATTACCACCATGAGCCTGTTGCCCTTGATCCATACCCAACCTCTCAATGTGCTCAGCTCTTTCTCTTTTCCTCCTTGCTTGACTTCTGGTGTTCATAAACCTGAAAACAAAGACAGCACTTGAAAGGTAATCGGTAAAACAAAAGAAAATGACTTGATCTCAAGAAGATCCAAAGTCCTAATGCTAGAATGAATCTGCAATTGGCAACGGCGCCAAATTGATAGTAGGTATTTTTCAACCTTGATCAATTCCTCAACTACTCATGTCATTGTAGCACTTGAGGTATCAATCCAAATGGAGAGATTCTAGACACTAGAACTATGAGGAGCTATCTTAATTCAAGTCTAAATAGCAGATGAGTTGGTAACAAGGTGATCTAAAACATAAAACAAACAAAAACAAGCAGTAATTTAAGAACAAGCAACAAGACAACAAAACAAGACTCAAATTCAAAATAAAGAGAAAGCTAAACCTCTAGATATGATCATTGATTAGGGTGCTGTAGATATCAATTCATGATGCTAAGAACAATAATGCAATGCAAGTTACTCTTTAGTCTAGACTTCAAAAGCAGATTAATTCACTCTCATGACAATAATCTCTTTGTAAATCACTTCATCAAGATTAATTCACCTTAAGCAAGATCAAGCAATCAACAAGCATAAAGTATCAAGTCTAATAATGACCAAACGGTTTCTATTTAAAAGAGACCGAATCTTACACAGAAAGCAGCAACAAGCAATCACATGATCTCAAAACCAATTAAGTTAGAACTCAAATCTAGACTAATCCTCTCATGAAGGCATTAATCTCTACACTAATCCACTTTCAAACCAAATCATCATTTGTGAAATATGAATCAGTGAGCATTAAGAAACAGTTCTAACATGTCATTCATGCATTTAACAAATCATTCCCATGATGAAAAAGGCATAAACCCTTAGCTTAGCTCATTCAGACATTTCATCAAACACCTTGTGGGTGGAGAAATGACTAAGGTCTAGATCAGAGTGATGTGAAAAGATCTAGCATTAAGAGCAGCTAACTAAGGAAAGGTAATGAGAATCTAGAAACTAAACATCATAAACCGATCATCTAAGCACCCTAATCTACACACCTAGAAGCTTAAAAGATGACTACTCACTAATCATGATTAACACACCATTTCCTTTGCAAGAGGTGGTGTTAATCATTATTAGAAGCAGAGATGAGATGATCTGATGATAAGAAACAGCCTTAAGATGATTAAATCTGCTAGATATATCCTGATCAAACTCGTTTTTACACTGAAAAGGAAAGAAAACAAGAGAGAAACTAAGAGAGAAGAAGATGTTTTTAGGGTTTTTTCCCAAAAAAGTATTTATACTAAGTGTTATGGACCAGGTCAGTCCAGGACAAACTGAGTACTGACCCGGCTTCAAATGGGTCATGTCTCAAGTGTGCGACATGGTCAGGTGCTTCCCAAGTCGCAGGCCCAAGTCGCACAGCTATAGAAACAGCCTTGTGCACCTTAAATCCTTAAGCCCCAGCCGCATGCCTATCTAGGTGTAAACTGCGAGTGTTTGTGGTGTTCAGGCTTTCTTCTCTTCAACTCGCACAACCAAGACACTTTCTGGAGATAATATGTGTGTGAGTTGGTCCTCCTTTAGTCCCAAGTCGCAGGCCCAAGTCGGTGTAAATTGCGAACACATGTGCTACATGGTTCCACTTCATGTCCAACTCGCAGGCCTATCTCGCACAGCATTGTGGACTTAGTCAAATTTGATTCCGGAAGTCTCTACCTTGCTCAGAGTCTCCTTACACTCATCTCTAAAGTCGCAACTTGTTTCCAGAGCGTTGAACATTCATGGGTGCGAGTTAATCGAGTCGCAGTACCGTGTCACACAACCTAAGCCTTCTTGGACCACTTTGCATTCAGGGGACAGTAACTTCCAGGATATAGATCCAAATGGCATGATTTCAACTGAATTAGAAAGGGTACTCAAATATCTCGAACTTTGGTGAAGAAACCCTCAGCGCTTGGGAAGTGGAAGGTTCCCCGGAGGGCTCATCTTTGCAGTACATTGACACGGTCAGAAAGAGGCTTCTAGACATATGTCCATTCCGGAAACGTTATCTTCTTGATCATGGCTTAAAATTGAATGCTCTTAAACGTTCTGGAAAGAGGACTCAAATATCTAAAATCTTGATGACGTACCTGTAGACTGAATCGGTCTGGAAGTGCATCGGCCTTCACAATCTTCGGAGCTCATCGGGTCGGTCCAAAACGGTAGCGAGACAGGCGTGCCTTCCAGTGAGCTTAATTCTCTACTCACGCCTCCAAATCATATGATTCCACCTGGTCTGGAAACATGATCCAATCGTCTCCAAATTTGATGAAGCACCCGACAGCTGAATCGGACGGGAAGTTTCCCCGGACAGGCGATTATTCAGAAGTATCGGATTGCTCCGGAATGGATGTGAGAGAGGTCTGTCTTCCGGTGAACGTATCTTTCAGCTCAGTGCACCAAATGCCCTGATTCAACCTTTCCTGGGTTGTTGACTCAATTATCTCCAACTTTTCTGAAGACCCTGTAAGCTGAATCGGCCGGCAGGATCTTCCGGTGACGCGATTTCGGAAATGTATCTACACCCGGGATTTTTGGCCGAGAGACTTGACCGCTGGTACGTGTTTTTGGCCGAGAGGTCTACCCGCGGGAAGGATTTTGGCCGAGAATCTTCGGCCATCAGTACATCATTTTACCGAGAAACCCAAAATTGCTCCTTTTCACCATTTTTAATCATTTCAACTCCATTTCTTCATCTGAATCATATCCTCCACTCCAAATAGGCTCCAAAAGCACCTGTTTAACACTCCAAACCATGCAAAACTCTCTTGGACCTAATGCAATCTCCTAAGTCCTAAAACAATGCCTAAAGACCTAAAATGCATGAGATAAGACATGATTTGGACTATGTTCTTATTTGATCTTTTACATATGCATTATGTCTATATCATCTCGCATTAGTCTTGTTTTGCTTTCAGTTCTCTCACACGCTTTAATAACACAAGGGTATTGGTCAAGAAAGGTTCTATGCTTTAGGGCTTGAATCGGTGTTAGCCTTTAATAAGGAGAGAAGGCTCAAGGGATCACGTGTGATGTTTAAGGAAGAAGAGAGTTGGTGTCCGTACAATGGTCCCCCCTTGGCGCGTCGTTTACACTTGGTCTTGTGACCGTTGGAGCTGTCACTATCTCTCGGGATCCATGCTCAAGACTCACATGTTTCCTTATGTCTCTAACCACTTTCTTTTGTATTGTAGCTTAGCTAAACCTAGTTTCTATTCTGTCTCCTCTACATATGTATCAAAGACGAGAATGAATAAACACACTACTTTGGGAACTCTTTCTCTCATATCTTTTGCACACTCTCTCAAATCTCTTTATTCCGCTTAGTCTCTAAATATTCTAACATGGTATCAGAGAGATTGGTTCCGATTTCCTGAGTTTCTTTTCTCTATTCTTCAAACCTTATTCTCTAAATCTCTCATTCTCTAGTTCGCTCATCTCTTATTCTCTTGTTTCTCAAAACCCCTCAAGAACAAAATGAGTTCAAACGATGCAAACACCGAGATCTCAAAACCGGTGGTGATTCCTGTTATCCTCAAAGGAGGAAACTACTTGTTGTGGTCTAGAACCACAAAGACGGCGTTGTGTGGACGAGGGCTTTGGAATCACGTCTTAGAAGAACAGATTCCCGAAGAAGACGCCACCAAAGACGGAAAGAAGGATGAAGAAGCCAAAGCTGTGGAAGCAAAATGGTTCCAAGAAGACCAGACCGTGCTTGGCATCATTCAAAACTCCCTTGAGCCGACGATTCTTGAAGCTTACTCCTACTGTGAGACAGCAAAATCTCTGTGGGAAACTCTCAAGAATGTGTTCGGTAATGATACAAACCTGAGCAGAGTCTTTGAAGTCAAGAAGGCGATTAATGACCTGAGCCAGGAAGACATGGAGTTCAAAGCTCACTTTGGGAAGTTCAGATCTTTGTGGGCTGAGCTAGAGATGCTGAGGCCGAGCACTTTGGATCCTAAAGTTCTCAATGAAAGGCGAGAGCAAGACAAAGTCTTTGGACTTCTTCTCACGCTAAACCCCATCTTCAACGACCTCATCAAGCACATTTTGAGAGAGGATAAGCTCCCAAGCCTTGAAGACGTTTGTGCAAGGATCCAAAAGGAGCAAGGTTCTATTGGTCTCTTCAAGAAGCAAGAGCTCATCTCGGCCAACAAAGGTGTCTTTAAACCCGATGACAGGAAGCCATGGATCTGTGACCATTGCAAGAAGAAGGGCCACATCAAAGATAAATGTTGGATTCTTCATCCCCACCTGAAGCCGAGCAAGTTCAAGGATGCAAGAGCTAGCTTTGCTCAAGAAGGAGCCGGTGCATTGACACAAGGTGGAGATGGTGCCATGAATGTCTCGACTGAGTTTGTGAGAAAGACCGACCTTGAGGCTCTTATCAAAGCCTTAGCCGCAAAACAGTCTGGTATCACCTTCTTCTCTAATAAACCTAAAACCGCTTTAGTTGTAGATTCAGGTGCATCTCATCATATGATTAGTAACCCTGAACTGTTAAACAACATAAAACCGGCTTTAGGAAATGTTGTGATAGCTAATGGTGATGGAATTCCCATAGAAGGAACTGGTAACCTAAAGTTATTTGATAAAGATAGTAAAGCATTGTTTGTGCCTAAGTTCACTTCTAACTTATTATCGGTTAGTAAAGCTACCAAGGACTTAGACTGTTATGCGATATTTGGTCCTAATGATGTTCACTTTCAGGATATTAAGAATGGGAAGGTACTTGGAAAAGGGGGAACCAAAGATGATCTATATGTTCTCGAGGATTCTTCACCAAGCGACTCAAATGCTTTCTCTTTTAATTCATGTTTTTCTGCAAGTTTGAACTCTATTTGGCATGCTAGATTAGGTCACCCTCACTCGCGTGCTCTTGAATTAATGTTACCTGATGTTGCTTTTGATCACACAAGTTGTGAATCTTGTATTCTTGGTAAACATTGTCGAGTTATTTTCCCTAAATCATCTACTATTTATGAACATTGCTTTGACTTGGTTCATTCTGATGTGTGGACTTCACCTTGCATGTCTAGGGATAGTAATAAATACTTTGTGACCTTCATTGATGAAAAATCAAAATATACCTGGATAACTTTACTTCCCTCTAAAGATCGTGTATTTGAAGCATTCACAAACTTTCAAAATTATGTGACTAATCATTTTAATGCCAAGATTAAGATTCTTAGATCAGATAATGGCGGTGAGTATACAAGTCAAAGATTCAAAGAACATCTAGCAAGGCATGGCATCTTACACCAAACCAGTTGCCCTTACACTCCACAACAAAATGGAGTTGCTGAGAGGAAGAATAGACATTTAATGGAGGTGGCCAGGTCGATGATGTTCCATACAAATGTGCCTAAACGTTTTTGGGGAGATGCTGTCTTAGCCGCATGCTATCTCATTAACCGGACCCCAACAAAAGTCTTACAAGACTCATCACCATTTGAGGTACTTAACAAAACTAAACCCTCATTAGATCACTTACGTGTTTTTGGGTGTGTTTTTTTTGTGTTTGTTCCAGGTGAACAGAGAAACAAACTTGAGGCCAAAAGCATAAAGTGTATATTCCTTGGGTATTCAACAACTCAGAAGGGGTAAAAGTGCTATGATCCTGTTAATAGCCGCACTTATGTGTCCAGGGAGGTCAAATTTCTTGAGAACCAGAGATACTATGACAAGAAGAATTGGGAGAGTCTCAAAGACCTGTCAAGCTCCCCATCAGATCTCGCTACCAGTCTGCGGTTCTTGCTGGATCACCTTGGGAACCCAGTCCTGCCCAAGCAAGTGCATAAGCCGGTTCCTACAAGTACTCAAGAAGAAGCTGAGCCGGTACCATTGAGTTCAGAAGTAAATCAAGAAGAGGAGCAGAGTCAAGAGCCAACTCCAGATGACTTAGAAGTGGAGGCAGAGGAATCAGTCCCACAAGAACAAGGAGAGGCGGTTGTAGAGGAACCTGTTCAGCCATTAAGAAGAAGTACTAGGCTCATCAAGGATCCATCTAATTGTATTGTAGAGGAACCTGTTCAGCCATTAAGAAGAAGTACTAGGCTCAGCAAGAACACCAGAGTCTACTACAATAGTCAAGCTGTAGCTCATCCAATTCAGGCTGTTTGTTCTCTTGCCTTGTTGCCCTCTGATCATCAAGCGTTCATGGGAAAAATTGAGGAACACAAAATTCCTCAAATCTATGAAGAAGCTAAAGACAAGAAGGAGTGGATTGAAGCTATAGGTGACGAGAGAGGAGCTATGGAGCGCAACCATACTTGGGATGAAGCCGAGTTACCACCAGGGAAGCGAGCTGTGCGCTCAAAGTGGGTTTTCACTATCAAGTATAAGAATAACGGTGAAATTGAGAGATACAAGGCTCGGTTGGTTGCAAGAGGGTTCACTCAGACCTTTGGAGAAGATTATACAGACACGTTTGCTCCGGTTGCCAAGCTCCATACTGTAAGAGTAGTCCTCTCACTCGCTACTAATCTCTCGTGGGATCTGTGGCAAATGGATGTGAAAAATGCATTCCTTCAAGGGGAACTTCAGGAAGAAGTGTATATGACCCCTCCTCCAGGCTTAGAGGATATTGTTGCACCCGGTAACGTTTTGAGATTGAGGAAAGCTATATATGGATTGAAACAATCTCCAAGAGCCTGGTATAACAAGCTTAGTACCACTCTGATGGAAAAGGGGTTCAAGAAGTCTCACTCGGATCATACTTTGTTTACCCTCCAAAGTTCTCAAGGTCTGGTGGTTGTTCTTGTTTATGTAGACGATCTTATCATTTATGGAGATGACAAGGAGGGAATTCAGTCTACAAAAGCCTTTCTTAACTCGGTATTCGACATTAAAGACCTCGGCGAGCTCAAGTATTTCCTTGGCATTGAGGTGTGTAGGTCTCCTGAGGGTCTCTTTCTGTCTCAGAGGAAATACACAGTTGATCTTCTCAAAGAGACAGGAAAACTTGGAGCTAAACCAGCCAAAACACCGCTTGAAGAGGGCTACAAAGTCAATCGAAAGGGGGAGAAATCAGATGAAGCCTTCAAGGATGTATTTAGGTATCGACGACTTGTTGGCAAATTGATCTATCTCACTCTCACAAGGCCAGATCTCTGCTTCGCCGTGAATCAAGTAAGCCAACATATGCAAGCTCCGACAGTGTATCATTGGGGTATGGTGGAAAGAATTCTCAGATACCTCAAAGGGAGTCCAGGACAAGGCATTTGGATGGGAAAGAACAATAATACAGAGATTGTGGGATATTGTGACTCAGATTGGGCTGGTGATCGTGTTGATAGAAAGTCAACAAGTGGGTATTGTACTTTCATTGGTGGAAATCTTGTAACCTGGAAGACTAAGAAGCAAAAGGTGGTCTCATGCTCAACCGCAGAAGCTGAATATAGGGCAATGAGGAAGCTTACAAGTGAATTAACCTGGCTTAAGGCGCTCCTTAAAGACCTTGGCATTGAGCAAGAAGGTCCGATTACAATGCATTGTGATAACCAAGCTGCTATACACATTGCAACAAACTCGGTGTTTCATGAGAGAACAAAGTCTATTGAAATAGATTGCCACAAGGTCCGTGAGAAGATTGAGGAAGGTGTGGTGTTACCGTGCTACACAAGAAGTGAAGACCAGTTGGCTGATATTTTCACTAAGGCCGCAAGTCTTAAAGTTTGCAACAATCTCTTTAGCAAGCTAGGACTTGTGGACCTTAGTCGCCCTTGATCATAGTCCTTGATCCATGGACATCACACTCTTTTTCCCTTAACAAGGTTTTGTCCCATGAGGTTTTCCTTGTTAAGGTTTTTAATGAGGTGATGCTCATGGGTCTTCAAGCTTAGCAATCTAAACAACTTCGATGGCTAAGCTTGAGGGGGAGTATTGGTCAAGAAAGGTTCTATGCTTTAGGGCTTGAATCGGTGTTAGCCTTTAATAAGGAGAGAAGGCTCAAGGGATCACGTGTGATGTTTAAGGAAGAAGAGAGTTGGTGTCCGTACAATGGTCCCCCCTTGGCGCGTCGTTTACACTTGGTCTTGTGACCGTTGGAGCTGTCACTATCTCTCGGGATCCATGCTCAAGACTCACATGTTTCCTTATGTCTCTAACCACTTTCTTTTGTATTGTAGCTTAGCTAAACCTAGTTTCTATTCTGTCTCCTCTATATATGTATCAAAGACGAGAATGAATAAACACACTACTTTGGGAACTCTTTCTCTCATCTCTTTTGCACACTCTCTCAAATCTCTTTATTCCGCTTAGTCTCTAAATATTCTAACAAAGGGACTGTGTTATTTAAGTGTGGGGGAGGAGCTTTGGGTCTTCTGATCATGTTTTCTGTGTTCTTATTTGATCTTTTGCATTTTGTGTCTCATATAGCTTAGTGCATACGAAAAAAAAAATCAGAAAATTTTCCAAAATAAAATGTTCATTCTAGTCGCATTTCACATTTTAGGATCGAGTCTAGTTGCATCATATAGGATTGCATCAATGCATGGGAGTAATTATAGGTTTTTCCTTGAGAGATCATCGCTTTGAGTACTTGATTTCCATGATTGCTGGTTCCTTGTTGCATGCTAGACTTGAAACGATTGAATCTGAGAAGCAAGTTTGAATTTGAACTCGACTCTAATAAGTGAGAACCATTGAACCTGAATTCTAAATATCTTTTGATGCATTGTTTGAGTGAGCTTTGTGGATACACTTACAAATATTTGAGTTAGAAACTGTTTTTGTCACTATTTTTCCGTAGCTCAAATAGCTGAATCCGCATTTGGATCAGTTTTCCTTACCCTAAACCCATCCTTCTTTCAAGCCTAATGCATTTCGTGTGTGAATTGTGAGGCCACCTTGGATGAAAGCTTAACAGAAAGTGTTAGGTTTAGAGCGATAAGGGCAAGTCTCATGAGTGTCTAGTTCCTACATCAAGAAACAATTAGGTCTAGGCTGTGAATAAGTGTGTGGGAGAGATATTCTTGAGTGTTAATCTTTGAGAGAAATTATCTTTGAGAGGAAAGAAAGAGTGTGTAAAAATGAGAGCGTGAGGAATGAGGGTTTCTGAAAAGAAAGAGAATTCGGTCTTGGATCTTGTGTTTTTGAAAATAAAGAAAGCTCTAAGTGTCTAACAGAAAGTATCTAAGAAAAGAAAAGAAAAGAAAATAAAAGAAGAGAAAAGAAAAGAAAAGAAGCCAAAACAGCTCAAGTGTTTTAAAAAGAAGAAGTGAGAGGTTAGACGACCAAAGTTGTGAAAAGAAGAGCTAAGTGTAAAAAGAAGATCCCAAGACGAGAGTCTTAAAGAAAGAAAACCCTTTTTGAGAGATGAAAGTGAGTGAATGAGAGTTGTGAGGTTCATTTTGAGAGTGTGTTAGTTAAATTGTTAGCATTCTTCCGAAGCTTTGATTGTTCATAGAGAGATCCTTGTTTGCTTTGAACCTTGCTTGTGCATTTGTATTTGAATGAGATCATTTTCATCTTATAGCCTCGCCCTTAGCCAAGCATTTCTCACTTGAACTTGCATTACTAGATTCACTTGGTAAACGCTTAATGAATGTCAAAGAACCGTGTGAAAAGAAGCACTTGTGGAGATCGTTTGTTGAATTTTGAAAGTCAAAGTAGGGTCTTGCATTGCACATAGAATTGGCAACTTGGAATCTGAGTTTCTTTGTGATTGTATCTCTCTCCCATAAGGAATATGAACTCTTGTTGCATCTAACCTCTTTCCTCATTTGTTTTATTTGCTTGAGGACAAGCAAAGGAAAAGTGTAGGGGAGTTGATATGTCTATAATTTGCATTTAGGCTGCATTTTAGAGTCCATCATGAGTTTTCTCATTCATTTAAGGTCTCTAGGCATCAAATTAGGCTTTAGGGTTTGCATTAGGTCCCAAAGAGTTTTGCATGGTTTGGAGTCTTTATCAGGTATTTTGTAGGCTATTTGGAGTTCAAGAGGTGTGATCAGGAGTTGAAATGGTGAAGAAAAGGGTTAGAAATGGTGAAAACCGCTTGAAGGAATTTCTTGGCAAAAGCATGTACCGGCTGGATCAGTTTGTCGGCTAAAAATGCCATCAGGTGATTTCTATCGGCTAAAAATCAATACCGGGTGAAAATGCTGTCGTGTGAAGTTTTAGGCTGAGACGGGGAATTTTTATCAGCTAAAAAGCTTACCGAAGTACGCGCTTCTCGGATATTTTCCTTACCGCAGGAAGCATTTCTCGGCTAAAATCCGTTTTCACTTGCGCGCGTCAAATGTTACAAATCAGGGGAATCTTCTGGTCCGAATCAGTTAACGGGGTCTTCCTCAAAGTTGGAGATAATCAAGTCAAGATCCCCAAAAAGTTAGAGTTACTGAATTCGGAACAGTAAGCAAAGAGATATCGCCGCTGGGAGACACACCTGTCTCGCATGCATTCAAGAACCGATCCGATGAGCTTCAAAGATTACGTGGGAGGATGCCTTTCTAGCTCGAGTCAGTGTACAGGGCCTTCATCAATATTTGAGATATTTGCATGCTCTTTCGAGAAAATATAAGGTCACCCAATTTGGAGTTGTGGTCTAAAAGATATCGTCTCCGGAATACACGCCGGTCTAAAAGCTGTTTTCTGCCGTTCCTATGCGATGCAAAGATGAGCAATCCGGGGAGCCTTCCACTCCACAAGCTCCGATGGTTCCTTCACCATAGTTTGAGCGGAATGAGTAATCTTTACCGTGAAGTTGGTTTCAAGTCATTTGGAGTCGGAGCTGAAAGTTATTGCAACCGGGAGACAAGCAGGTTGGTACAGGCCTCAAGACTTGCAATACCCGCTAAGTATTGCTACAAGCCTCGGCATCCTTACCTCGATATTGCCTAAACCAAGGGTCATTCCCTGAAGCTCTTTGGTCCAGACCTCGTACTAACACCTCGACGTATCAAGACCGAGGCATGCGTGCTGACGAAGCGAAGCCGAAAACGACTAAGTGTTGGACCTAAACCTCGGCCTCAAAACCCTGGCGTTGCATGTCCGACTTCATCTGCCTTGACCCCTCGACTACCAAGCCCCTCGGCATTGCATGCCGAGGTCCCTTGTCACGAACCCAGATTCAAGAACTTGTTGATCTAAAAGAGTGCACCTGAAGATGGATCGAAGACTAGGGTTCATGCATGTTCTTGACGTGTTCTTCATGAGATCTTCATCCTGATCATTGCTCACGTGCACCCCTTGTCATCAAGACCTCAGCTTCACCCTCTCACACACCGAGGTGCTCCCCCGACGACCCAAGAAGAGCGTTCAGTACATGGTTTGTTTCAGGCTGACCCGCAACACTTATCCTTCATTATAAATAGTATTTAGGACTAAAAACCTTAGGATCTTATCTATTAACTGTTTTTAGCTTTGAGAACTTGCCTCTTTTGTGAAACTTGCTTCTTTTAATCAGATATCTCGTTTTCACGTAAAGATCTTGTTCTCTTTCATTTCTTATCATCATCATCATCAAAGCTTCTAATCATGACTAGCTTCACATCTTGCAAAGGATCTAGTGAGCTCCTCATGATTAGTGAGTAGTCCGCTTATGAGGTTTTAGATAGGTAAATTAGGGTACTTTCATGTTGGATTAGTGAGTTTAGGGTCTAGTCTTGCATATTTCATTCTTTAACCGATCAGATATCTAAGCTGGATCCATGAACATCACATGTGGTCCAGATCTAAGACATGTTCTCGCACCAAAAGTGTTTGTAGAAATGTCTGAACCAATCGGCTAGAGGTTTAAGAGTCTTTCATCATGAGAGTGATAGTTTGTTCTTCTTAAATGACTTATTGAACTGGATCTTAAAGGTGACTCATTCATGCTTCTCAAAAGGGATTTTGGTATGAAAAAGGATCAGTTTAGAAGCTTAATACCTTCATGAGAGGATTAACTTGTCTTTGAGTTCATGTTAAAACGAAGTTGCTTGATAATCCTGATTCATTAACTCGCTAGTTTAACTTGGAAGCACCCGAGTCCTTTATCTTGTCTAAAGCCTCTGCTTTATCATTTCATATCATCATCCGATCATTTGTCTAGTTTACTTGTTCGTTATTTTCATCTTGTTTAGTTTAAATTTCATAACTTTTTCCATTTCTGTTATTTCTTGCATTTCAAGTAGTTTAAACAACAAAACCTTTCTCTATTGTACTTGACTTAAGCAAATAAGCATCATGGACTAATGTCTACCACAAGCTTGGATTCAATACCCCTTGTACTACAACTACAGGGGATTGATACCTCTTTAAAGACCTAAAAGTCTTAGTTATGTCGAGCCGTTCTCAGGATTTACTAGATTCTCTTTTCACTACGAGCCGTTCCCTGCAAACGCCGAGGCGATAGATGCGACTGGATCGTGTAGTTTGCAGTCTCCCGAGGCGTGCTCTATGGCGAACCCTTCTCCTGATCATTCAATAGAAGACGAGGCGTCTGACTCGACGAGCCGTTCCTGTGCCCGCTCCATAAATATCAAGGCGTCTGCTTGTACGAGTTCTTCCCAGGGTCCTGTACAAGGCGAGGCCATAGGCTTTGCCGTGGTGAAAGCCGAGGAGGAAAATTTTCCTTTTGATCTGGTCAAAGCGAAACTCGAACTGGAACGTCTCATGGCGAGCAGAGGTGCTTCTTCCCTGGGGAAGAAGAAAGTTCACCGAGGGATAGGGCAAAGACACGATCCTCCCGGTTCTACTTTCTCATCCCCTGAATCTCTCCAGGCGTTACGACATCGCTTTGGAATCTCTGAGGCAGTTGAATTTATTGTCCCGGCAAAGACCGACCGAGCTGACCAACCTCCCGCAAATCACTTCACCGTATACGTAGCGTTTTTGACTTATGCTTCCTCTGGTTTCTAATTCCCAAGGTTATCCTCTCGATTGGGCAAAACATGCCGAGGGGTTTACAGCATATGATCAGTATTCTGTTTTGGAGTTTTAAATGAGGGATCGATGTCAAGCTAAATCACCCTAAACCCCGGGGGGAAAAAAATTTTCATCTCCAGCAAGTCAAGGCGTCAGATTATCAGTGGCTTCCCGAGCAAAGACAGTTTCTTGACCGACTACTTCTTTTACGTTCAAGTGAACGAGGCGTCGGTGGGCAAAGGCTTCATCCGCAGGGTCAAAACAGATTGGGGACAACTTGGTAGCCGACCCGAAGCCTTGCTTTAGCTCGGATCATTCGCAAATTTTGTTTTATTTTTCTGACTCACATTATTTTTGTTTTCTTATGTAGTTCGGAATACTCTCCCTACGATTCCTGACGATCTGTTAACCGTTCAAGACACCTTAGCCGTTAGAAAGGTCAACTGGAAGCGCCACTTCTCTCACGAAAGAGTGGAGAGAGCCCGTTCTATCCTAGCCGGAGTTTCAGTAAGTTTGGATTGTCAAACTTTTTTGGAGATATGCGGGACAAGATGGTTATTGTGACGATTAGAGATAGGAAGAGGCATGAGGCGGAGGAGACCGCTAAGTAGGGTGATGAGGAAATGGGTCGGGAGGATCCTCCGAATCCCGAAGTGTCTAACGAAGAAATCCGGGCTACTGGTACGAATGCCTCCGAGGAGAGGGTTGCCGACGAGAGGGCTGTTAGAGAAAAAATCACCGAGGTCGAGCCTGCAAAGATCATCCCCGAGGCTTCGAAGGAAATTGTCCTCGGCCTTTCTGGTTTGGCGAGGCCTCCTACTTGTATTCTCCTGAAGCATGACTCTGGTCGCAAGCGACCTGCTGTGGATAAGGGAAAATGCGTTGCTTCCCATAAACTTGAGTTCGATAGTCAAAATGGATAAAGCCATCGAGACACCAAGTTCGAAAGACAAAAAAAAAATAATATCATCATCAGCTTTTTGGAGCTTGGCGATAGCTGCCTCCACCTTCAAAAGGCGCTCTTGGATTTTGAGCGTCACCTCACACATAGCTTCCTTGCGAGCCCGCTTCACCTTAGCTTCGAGCAAGGCATCTTTAGCCTCGATGCGCATCTTCAACGAAGTGTTGTCGGCATTCTTTTGCCTCCGAACCTCTTCGAGTCAGGCAGCTGTAGAGGTGCCTTTGTCAAAATCAGCTCGGAGAGTTATCTTATCCTCTTCTAAAGCGTGGATGCGAGCCGTTGCCTCATCCAGCTTTCCTTTTGCCGCTGCCACCTCTTTGTGTGCCTTGTCAAGACGACGCTTTCCTTGCACACATCCGACTCATAGTTGGCCATCATCTCATTAATGGCTGCCACAAACTGTTAAAGCAGAAAAAGGGAATCCTTGTCAACAGTTATCCAAAAAACAAGCAAGAAACAGAACAGGAGAATTTTTACCTTGGTACCACGCTGCGCCATCACTGTGTAGGACTTTGCCCTCTTTATCTTTTCAAGAGGGGGAATTTGAGTGTTGGCTCGTTTGACTCGGGAAAAAAACAATGCCGAGGCGGGCACATCATCCATCAACGGTTTGCGCGAAGACGGCTCGTCGAGCGGCCCCTTGCGCTTCTTCTGGTATTCGGATGATGTTATTATTTTTTTTTGTCTTTTGAACTTGGTGTCTCGATGGCTTTATCCATTTTGACTATCGAACTCAAGTTTATGGCAAACTCGTTTGGTACTGGTTTCGCTTATCTTTTTTAGAACTGCTGGTTTTGCCTTAGTCATTTCGTGGGAATTATTTTTTCCGAACTGTTTTTGAGAAAGGCTCTTATTGAGGCGAGCTGTTTTAGATTATTTTTGAGAGAGGATCTTTTGATAGACTGATCATTCATGAGGAAGGGTTAGGCTATGCTGCCGAGATGTTTAGCTTGGGCCAATTTTTGCTTACTGAGGTGTTAGATCTGAATTTCTCATTGCCGAGGTGAGAGTCCAAGAGGGTTTATTGAGGTGTTCTTTTATGAATATGACTATAGACCGGTGTGCCATAGCTGATGGCTCGTGTTTAACCGGGTTTTTAAGAGTTCACTTTGGTTTTAGAGAAAAGCGATGTAGTCTCGACTTATAATCTCGTGTGCGATAGTGAACTGTGCCGACCGATACGTTTTTGGTCTGAAATTTGTATAGCGCGCTTAATTTTTATTTATAGAGGATGTAACTTGCACCCTCGTCCTAGGAAAGGTGGTAAAACTTTGTTTAGAGAACTTTGTATTTATTGTCCCGTTGTGGCCAGTTGTGGTCGAGCTGGTACGACCGCGGGTCGACCAGGCACGATTGCGGGTCCATACACAACTTTTTTTTCAAAGATCTGAAACTAAGAAAAGAAAAACCAAAAATTACTTAGAAAAAGTTGTCTTAGAGTCGATTTACTAACCTCTGAGATTGTGCAGGTGAAGACTATTGGATTCTCCGGCAACAGCGCCAAAAAATTCATACTGTTAGGGTTGACTCCTTCGCGGCTTCATGTTTTAAATTTATAACCCTAGATATCTGCAAGTGCACATCAGTGCGTTGTAAGAGAAATTATCAAATAGGAAATTGCATACCATTAGCCGATATACGTATAGGAACATGGGTACATGAACCCTATCAAATCCTTCTCGATCCACAAAAAATCCACGCTTTACCTGCAGAACTTTAGAACAGAATTAGTAAACGAAGTTTAAGACCAAAAACGCGGTTTTGGATAGGTTTTCACGATTTCTATATATGTATTTAAAAAAGTATTTTATAAAGGTTTTAAAAAGGTTTTGAAGAAACTAAACTAGAAGTGAATGAATCGATAATAAGTATAAAGGATGAACAAAGCTCTCAATATCGATCCTAGTAAATTCTTAGAACTCGAGTCACGAACGTATGAATACACTACTATCGTGATTAACCAACTATCTCTCGCAACCGTGATCAGTAAGTTTCCACTCTGGCTTGGAAGAGAAAAGATGCAGTAAGCTTAAGACTCATCAATGTTCACAGCTCTCCCATAGGTAGGATTCCACTCCTATGGTCGATCTGCTCTTCTCAAACTAGGTCTGGCCCCGAACGAAAACTTTCGAAACACACAAGACCTAGATCAGTCTCTAGTTTGCGACGCTTGATCCATGCTTGAAGAATAAGTTTAGAAGAAAGATTTCTAGAATTCGGTTTTGGTTTATCTCGGAAAGATCCCTACCGAACATAGTCGATTCCCTTCGATCGAGCCTTTAAACTCATACCTCATCATTCAAAAACGTGCATAAAGTAATAAGAGAAGACGTGCATAAAGTAATAAGAAGAAAGAAGTAGAGAAAAAGAGACAAATAGATGAAGAAGAAGCATCTCGATTTCGAGAGCTCGGCTCGGAGAAGAACTTCTCTTCAAATATTTTAAACAACTAATATAATATGAAGAAGATAAAACAAAAATTGAAAGATGCATAAAATTAAAAACCGAATTAAAGTTAAGGTAGAACATAAAGAGGGTTCAAGAGAAATCTCTATCTCCCTAAACTAAGAATTAAGAACATAAAAACATAAAAACCCTAGAAAAACTAAATTTGGTGGCTCCCTAAAGGGATTCTTCTGAGGCATACAAAAATATTCCAAAGATACATATTATAGGTCTCCAACTCTCTCCATTCATCCTTAGGGTTTTCTATGAAGAGAAGACGAATTGGGCTTGAAACGGTGTCTTGGGCCAGCCTTTTAGTCGGCCTTGGTCGCGAGGCTTCTTTCCATAGTGAATTGGGGTTTGGCCGCAGCCAGAGACTCATAACCGTGGTCGAGAGTGTGTTCTCCGCGGTCGTGGCTCTTGGACCCGCGGAGATCGGCTTGTGAGGTTGAATCTTCATTCTGCGCTTGCTTCCGTCGCGAGACTGCAGAACATGTCTTCAATTCATCAAGGATATCTGGAGATCTAACCATTGGATTGTCTCCAAACTAATTGAATTTGAAAGCTAGTTGTCTCCTTTATCTTAGAACCAATTTTGGGGATGATCGGACGGTGAGAAAGTCTCCATCGGATGTGAAACTTCTGACGCCCTGAATTATTCAAAATAATATTTTTCTCCAAGATGCACACCTTTTGCCTTAATGACCTGAAAAGAGTCTTGGAACTACAAATACAAGAAAAACATACTTAAAACACTTAAAAGAAATCTTTGAAAAGCATTTAAAGTTGATCCATAAAAGTTGTCAAAATACGGTGTTATCAAAAACTCATTACAGGAGCACACACACGATTAGGACTGCTAAGAAATGTATTTATAGGTCGCAAGGTCTTCCAGGTCTCACTTACGGCTTCTCTGCAGATAAATGATAAAATGGGCTTTGATGTTGGGCCTTTTGGCTCGGCATAGGTCCACCAGGGATGAGAGTCTTCCGGAGCAGGTGAATTGCTTGTTTGCCGCGGGTGAGAGTCTTCCAGGACTGTGGAATTTGGTCAACTTGCTCTTCATATATCTTTTGATTGCACCATTGGATTGTCCTGATGTAAAGTGCTATGGAAATCTAGTTGTCTCCTCATGAATGTCTCCAACTTTGAGCTGGATCAGACGGTGAGAAAGTATTCATTTGAGGCTGAACTTCTGACTGTCTGGCTCTGAGCTAAAAATGTGGATTTCTTCCATTTTGCCATCTTTTTCCCTAAGTTTCCTGAAAAGTGATATTTCTATAATTTTCATCATTTTGGCTGCACTTTAGAGTCCAAATCATGTGTTTTCTCATACAATTTAGGTCCTTAGGCATCGATTTAGGCTTTAAGGTTTGCATTAGGTCCCAAAGAGTTTTGCATGGTTTGGAGTCTTTATCAGCTGTTTTGGAAGCTATTTGGAGTTCAAGAGGTGTGATCAGGAGTTGAAGTGGTAAAGAAAAGGATTAAAAATGGTGAAAACCGCTTAAAGGAATTTTTTGGCAAAAGCGTGTACCGGCTGGATCAGTTTATCGGCTAAAAATGCCATGGGATTGGTTTTTATCAGCTAAAAATCAGTACCAGGTGAAAATTCTATCGAGTGAAGTTTTATGCCGAGACAGGGAACTTTTATCGGCTAAAAAGCTTACCGCGGTACACGTTTCTCGGATATTTTCCTTACCGCGGGAAGTATTTCTCGGCTAAAACCTGTTTTCACCTGCGCTCATCAAAGATTGCAAATCCGGGGAAGCTTCTGGTCGGAATCAGTTAACGGGATCTTTATCAAAGTTTGAGATAAACAAGTCAAGATCCCAGAGCAGTTGGAGTTACTAAATTCGGAGCAGTAAACAGAGAGATATCGCCACCGGGAGACACTCCTGTCTCGCATGCATTCAAGAGCCGATCCGATGAGTTTCAAAGATTTGGTGGGACGATGCCTTTCCAGCTCGAATCAGTTTAGAGAGCCTTTATGAATGTTTTAGATATTTGAGTGCTATTTCCAGAACACCTAAGGTCACCCAATTTGGAGTTGTGGTCGGAAAGATATCGTCTCCGGAATAGACATTGGTCTAGAAGCTGTTTTTCTGCCGTTCCGATGCAATGCAAATATGAGCAATCCGGGGAGCCTTCCACTTCTCCAGCTCCGACGGTTTCTTCACCAAAGTTTGAGCTAAATGAGTGATCTTGATCGTGAAGTTGGTTTCATGTTATTTGGAGTTGTGTGTTGAAAGTTATCACAACCGGGAGACAAGCAGTTTCGTACAGGCCTAAAGAGTTGCGATACACGCTAAGTGTTTCAACGAGCCTCGGCATCATTACCTCGATATTTCTTAAGCCGAGGCTCATTCCCTGAAGCTCTTTGGACCAGACCTCGTGATGAATCCTCAGCATATCAAGGCCGAGGCATGCGTGCTAAAGAAGCAAAGCTGAAATTGACTAAGTGTTGGATCTAAACCCCGGCCTCAAAACCCGGGCATTGCATGTCGGACTTCATCTGCCTTGACCCCTCAAATTACAAAGCTCCTTGGCATGCATGTCACGAACCCAGATTCAAGAACTTTTTGATCTAAAAGAGTGCACATGAAGATGGATCAAAGACTAGGGTTCTTGCATGTTCTTGACATGTTCTTCATGAGATCTTCATCACGATCTTTGCTCACGTGCACCCCTCGACATCAAGACCTCGGCTTCACTCTCTCACACACTGAGGTGCTCACCCGAAGACCCAAGAAGAGCGTTCAGTACCCGGTTTGTTCTGGGCTGACCCGCAACACTTAGCCTTCACTATAAATAGTTTTTAGGACCAACAACCTAATCCTCTTATCTTTTATCTGTCTTTAGCTTTGAGAACTTGCCTCTTTTGTGTAACATGCTTATTTTTGAAAGGATATCTCGTTTTCACGTAAAGATCTTGTTCTCTTTCATTTCTTTCTATCATCGTCATCAAAGCTTCTAATCATGACTAACTTCACATCTTGCAAAGGATCTAGTGAGTTCTTCATGATTAGTGAGTAGTCCGCTTAAGAGGTTTTAGATAGGTAGATTGGGGTGCTTTCATGATAGATTAACGAGTCTAGGGGTCTAGTCTTGCATATTTCATTCTCTAACCAATCAGATCTCTAAGCTGGATCCATGAACATCACGTGTGGTCCAGATCTAAGACATGTTCTCGTACCAAAAGTGTTTGTAGAAATGTCTGAACCAATCAGTTAGAGGTTTAAGAGTCTTTCATCATGAGAGTGATAGTTTGTACTTCTTAAATGACTTACTGAACTGAATCTTAAAGCTGACTGATTCATGCTTCTCAAAAGGGATTTTGGTATAAAAGAGGATCCGTTTAGAAGCTTAATACCTTCATGAGAGGATTAACTTGTCTTTGAGTTCATGTTAAATGAAGTTGCTTGATAATTTTGATTCATTAACTCACTAATTTAGCTTGGAAGCACTCGAGTTCTTTATCCTATCTAAAGCCTCTACTTTATCATTCCTTATCATCATCCGATCATTTGTCTAGTCTTCTTGTTTGTTATTTGCATCTTGTCTAGTTTAAATTTCATAACTTGCTCCATTTCTGTTCTTTCTTGATCATCTTGACTTAAGTTAATAATTATCATAGACTAGTGCCTACCACAAGTTTGGATTCGATACCCTTGTACTACAACTCCAGGGGATTGATACCTCTTTAAAGACCCAAAAGTCTTAGCTATCAATTGTCGTCGTTGCTGGTTTGTGGGAGCATTAGTTTCTTGCTTGTTCTTGAGATCAAGTCTTTATCTTTTTTGTTTTACTGATTACTTTGCAAGTTGTGTCTTTTCTTTCACGTGTATGAGAACTAGATCTCGCAGCTCAGAACCACCTATTCCCTACGACAACAACATCAATCGGTTAGAAAGGAGGGCACGAGAGAGAGCAGCACACCTTGAACGGTTAGGCATGACAGAACAGCAATGGATTGAGAAATAGGCTCAAGAAGCCGAGCACTAGGCTCATCTAAACCAGGCACAGGCCAAGAGGAACGAACAGCAGGCCTATGTAAATCAGCAACAGGCTCAGCGTAATAAGAGGCATGCTCAACAAAATCAGTAACGGGCTAACCGAAATGAGCAGCAAGCACAGAAAGTTCCTCAGCCTCCTCCACCAGCTCAAAGGTAACCTCCACCGGTCTTTGTTGGAGAAAACGACTGAGCTAATGCACATCAGTATAGAGCCGGGATCCAAGCACCACCTGTGCAAAACAACAACTTCGAAATTAAAGCTTCCCTGCTCAATATGGTGCAAAACTCCAAGTTTCACGGTTTTCCCAAGGACGATCCTTTAGAGCACCTAGATCAATTTGATCGTGTCTGCGACCTCACAAAGATAAATGGGGTATCAGAAGACAGCTTCAAGCTACGCTTGTTCCCATTTAGTCTTGGTGATAAAGCGCATAAATGGGAGAAAAATCTTTCAAGGGGAACTATACAAACATGGGAACAATGCAAACTCGCCTTCCTGTCCAAGTTTTTCTCCACATCAAGAACAGCTAAGCTGAGAAATCAGATCTCAAGCTTCACACAACACACCAATGAAAGCTTTGGTGAGGCTTGAGAGAGATTTCGAAGCTATACCAACCAATGTCCACACCACGGTTTCTCGGAGGCTTCCCTTCTAAGCACTTTATACCGAGGTGCACTTCCAAAGATAAGGAACCAACTTGATACAGCATCAAATGGGAACTTTCTTGGAAAGAAGATAAACGCAGCAATGGAGCTTGTTGAGAATCTTACGATGTCAAATGATACTTATGGTGAGGATTTCGACAGAGCTAACCGATCTGATGGGTCTAGTAAAGAGTTGCGAACGGAAGAAGACATCAGGGAGCTACACAACAAGCTTGACAAAGTACTTGTGGCTACACAAAAACCAATTACACTTTGTGGGAAAGTTTGATGAGCAAGGACCAAGCTTTGACAATGTGAACGAGGATGGTCTCACACAAGAAGAGATCAACTATATTGGGAATCAACAAAGATATCAGAGGTTTAACAACTTTGGGAACAATCAAAACCTCTCTTACCACAACCCCCACTGTAGCAAATCCTCAAGATCAGGTGTACCCTGCTCAACAACACCAACAAATCTATGCTCCTAAAGCTCCATTTCAGAACAGTTTTCAGCCCAAGCAACAGTTCAGTTGGCAACAGCAAGGCTATTGAGAGCAAAATCAACCATCTCAGTGCAACACTTACAACAGCCAACCGCAGCAACAAAAGTTTTCACCAGGGTTCAATCCACAGCCGATGGGTCAGCAGCAACAACAGCAGGCACCGGTTCAGAATCAGATGGGACCTGACATGTGTGGGCTTATACAGCAGCTGTTACAGAGTCAGCAAAGGGTTGAGAGTCAGTACGCGTCCATGCAACAAGATATCAGGGAGCTTAAACAGAATCAAGCTTCCATATCATCAAGAGGACCAGCTTTACCTGGAAAGCCGGAACCAAACCCCAAGGAATATTTGATTTATAGTCTTTAGCTATACTTTGCAAAGAAAAATACTTTGTTCAAATAAGATCTTGTCCTAAGACAAGTATTTTTTGAAATCATCCTATTCTCTCTAGCATGTTTTTCATCACTCCAAAGCTCTTCTGGTTCGAATGCTTGTGTTTTATGCTTTCCTCCTTTGCTCTTAAGTGGTGTAGCTTCATAGAAAATTTCTTTGTCGATATTTGCAAAAGAAACTCTCCGGTTGGGCCAATACATGATGGCTCCAAGAGTTGGTAAGAAAGGCCATCCAAGGATAACTGGATATGACAGGTGCTAGGCAGGTGCTAGGCAGTCTCCAATCTTTAGAGGAATGTCTTGGGCTATCTGATATGTCTATATCTTACATCATTTAGGTTGCATTATAGAGTCCTCATCATGTGTTTTCTCATGTTAATTGAGTCTTTAGGCGTCAAAATAGGATTTAGGGCTTGCATTAGGTCCCAAAGAGTTTTGCATGTTTTGAAGTCTTTATCAGGAGCTTTGGAGACCAATTGGAGCCTAAGAAGAGGAACAGAAAGAAAACGGTGAAGAAAAGGGTCAAAAAGGGTGAAAACCGCTTGGAGGAATTTCTCGGCCAAATCTCGTACCGGCTGGTCGGAAACCTCGACCAAAATGTTTACCGGACGCTCATTACCGGCCAAAAACCTTACCGATCGGCCAGAATCGAGTATCGAGTGCAAAAATACCACGGGATAAGTTTTTGACCAAGGCAAGGATTTTTACGACCAAAAAGCTTACCGCGGTACACAGCCATCAGCCATCATGGCGGACGGAGCCCCTCCTGTCCGAACCAGCTTACCCGGTCTTCATCAAAGTTCGAGATCCATGGAAGTTCTTCTCAGAGCATTTAGAATCGCTCAATTCGGAGCAAAGGTTTGGAAGATAGGGTCTCCGGAGTTCACATCGATCTAAAAGTCTATTTTCCGGTAATTTCAATGCGGCGCAAAGATGTGAAATCCAGGAAGCCTTCCACTCCCCAAGCTCCGATGGTTTCTTCACCAAAGTTCGAGCTCATTGAGTCATCTTGACTGTGGAACTGGTCCCAGAGCAATTGGAGTCGTGTGCTGAAAGGTATCGCTTCCGGAAGGTGACATGGTCGATACAAGCCTAAATGAGTTGCGACACGCGCTAAGTGTTTTCACAAGCCTCGGTATCTTTACCTTGGCATCACTCAAGTCGAGGCTCATATCTTGGAAGTATTTTGGACCAGACCTCGTCCCAAAGCCTTGGCATGATAAGATCAAGGCATGCATACATAAGAACTGAAGCTGGAAACGACTAAGTGTTGAGAGTACACCTCGGTGTAATGACCTCGGCGTGCATGCCAGACTGTGTTCTCCCAAACACCTCGACATCATGACCCCTCGACATTTTATCCCGAGGTCCCTTGTCACGAACCCAGAATCAAGAACAGAATGGCTTAAGAACACACACGGGAGGATGGATCAAAGACTAGGATTCTTGACGTGTTCTTCACGAGATCTTCACCTGGATCCTGACTCACGTGCACACCTCGGCATGAAGACCTCGGCTTCACTTTCCGACACACCGTGGCACTCACCCATCAACCCAAGGAAGCGGTTCAGTACCCGGTTTGTTCCGGGCTGACCCGCAACACTTTCCCTTTGCTATAAATACATTTTGAGACTAAAAACCTAGTTATCTTATCTCTTATCTGTTTTTAGCTTTAAGAACTTGCCTCTTTTGTGAAACTGGATTAATCTAATCCGATATCTCGTTTTTGCATCAGAATCTTGTTCTTTCTTTATTTCTTTTATCATCCAAACATCAAACTCCTTATCATAACATTCTTCTCGACCTTTAACCCTGGTGTTATTCACACGGCCGAGCTTGAACTATTGGGACTCGGACTGAAGCCGTTCATCACTCAAATGAAGAACAAGAAAGAGTTCCAAGGGCCGCTGCATGTACCATCATTGGGTGCATTCTTTGCCATTCAAATGCTCACTTATCGGCACAATGTATGGTGCAACCGCAAGAAGCGAGGAGCAAGAAGACTTCAGAACGGTTGGATAGTCACCAAGATCCTGAGGGCTCAAGGGTTTATATTCCCTGATTCACCAAAGAAGCCGAATCTCATTGATGAGTTATACCTAAGCAAAAGTGGTTTCTTCGGAGGCAAGTCAGGGGACAAATGGGTTTACAACTTCACCCTACTGCATAGAGACGGCATGCAGGTTCTCCTGCCTCACCGAAGCCTCACCATGCTCGACAAGCAGTGTAACGTCTCATTCTACGTTCTCAAAGACCAGTTGTATAACCCAGCTTTCGACCCACCAACACGCAAATGCACCAAGGCAGCACCTAGCAAACCCGAGAACACTAATGGCCCGGAAGATTGTGATAACGAGGAGCAGAGACACTATGAGAGAAGGATCGGAGCAGGCCGCTATCACTTTGATCCGCAAGTGTGGGGTGAGCCTGAATACCACACCAAGAAGCTGTACTCGCGATTAAACACCCTCCAAAAGTGGTGTAAGTGGCAAGACAAAACCATCCACGCATTGGTGGATTGTGTGAGGCATTTGAAGAAGAAGGTAAAGTAGCTCACGAGGCCATCCTCACCGGATAAGAACTCAGCGACCTCAACCGCACCGATTACAGAAGAAGGAGTTGGAGAAAGCTCAAACGCGAGGAACCCGGAGTTTCCACCAGGCAAAGAAGACTGGATCGACCCAGCCACGGCTTTCCTGCCTGAACCCTCAGAAAGCAGCCCACCACGTCTGCCCAGTCCCTCATGCTCAACATCGAATCCCTCGCACTACTTGGGATCCAACCTCTCCGACTAAGGTATCGACTTCAACCCTTGTACATATGCATCTTGTATATATCATCTTGCATTCGTTCAGTTTGTCTTTTCACTTCTCTCACACGCTTTTATAACACAAGGGACTGTGTTATCTAAGTGTGGGGAGGAGCTTTGTGTTTTCTGATCTGGTTTTCTTTGTTCTTATTTGACTTTTGCATTCTTGAGTCTCATTTAGCTTAATACATGTGATAAATTACATCATTCTAGTTGCATCTCGCATTTTAAGATCGAGTCTAGTTGCATCATGTAGGATTGCATCAGTGCAAGGAGCAATGATAGATTTTTTCCTAGAGAGTAAATCACTTGAGAACTTGAACTAAATATGCTTGTGAAACTCATTATGTGCTTGTAAAGCTTGAAACGATTTGAATCTGAGAAACAAGTCTGAAATACACTCAACTCTAGCTAAGTGATAACCTTGAACTTGAAATGTAAATATCTTTTGATGCATTGCTTGAATAGGCTTGTGGATACCGATATACATACTTGAGCTAGAATCGTTGTTTTTACCACCCTCCTTCCTTAGCTCAAGTAGCTGAATCCGCATCATGGATCAGTTCCCTCACCTTGAACCCATCTTTCTTTCGAGCCAATGTTTGTGTGTGAATTGTAAGGCCACCTTGGACTGAACTTGGCAGAAAGTGTTAGGTTTAGAGCGACAAGGGCATGGCTCATTGAGTGATATGTTCCAACATCAAGGAACCAAGAGTATTGGTGAGAAATAAGTGTGGGGGAAAAGACTTGTTGGTGAGTGGAAAAAGGTGAGCTGAGTGGAAAAGTGAGAGTGGAAATAGCTAGGGGAATGAATGAAAATGAATTAAGTCTTGGATGTGAAAAGATAAGCTCTGAAATGAAAAGAAGCCAAAGGCTCAAGTGCTCTGAAATGAAAATGAAAGAGGCTATACGTTATAAAAGAAAAGAGCTGTGTGAATAAGTGAAAACCAAGGCTTGAAAATAAAAAAAAAAGGCGAGTCCCCTAGTGAAAAGAAAACGATTGTGAAGAGTGAGGATTCTGAGAGGGTGAGCAAGTGAGAAACGCTTTGAGTGGAGTGTGGGGTGTGATGAGTCTTGCCCTTGTATGCATCGGTTGCTTTTTACCTTTAGCATTCTGCCGAAGTTTGGTTGTTCATTGAGAGATCCCTTGTTGCGTTGCACCCGCTTGAATATTGAGAGATCATTTTTATCTCATGACCTTACCCTAGCCAAGCCAGCCTATTTGAACATTGCATCATTTGATTCACCGGTTACGAACTTAATGAATATGAAAGAGTTGAATGTGATAATGACTTGTGGAGATTCCGTGCTTTAGTTGGAAAATATCTGAGTATAGCTTTGCATTGCATATTTGAGCATGAATCCGAGTTCTCTTTGTGGTCACTTCTCTCTAAAAAGGAAATATGAGCTCCATCTGCATTACAACCTCTCTCTCTCATTTGTTCTTTTTGCTTGAGGACAAGCAAAGGACAAGTGTGGGGGAGTTGATATGTCTATATCTTACATCATTTAGGTTGCATTATAGAGTCCTCATCATGTGTTTTCTCATGTAAATTGAGTCTTTAGGCGTCAAAATAGGATTTAGGGCTTGAAGTCTTTATCAGGAGCTTTGGAGACCAATTGGAGCCTAAGAAGAGGAACAGGAAAGAAAACGGTGAAGAAAAGGGTCAAAAAGAGTGAAAACCGCTTGGAGGAATTTCTCGGCCAAATCTCGTACCGGCTGGTCGGAAACCTCGACCAAAATGTTTACCGGTCGCTCATTACCGGCCAAAAACCTTACCGATCGGCCAGAATCGAGTATCGAGTGCAAAAATACCACGGGATAAGTTTTTGACCAAGGCAAGGATTTGTACGACCAAAAAGCTTACCGCGGTACACAGCCCTCGGCCATTTTCCTTACCGCGGGAAGGTTTTTACGACCAAAAGTTGTCCTTGCCCGTACAATTCAGAAATCAGCAATCCGGGGAACCTTCCGGTCCAAATCAGTTGGCGAGGTCTTCACCAAAGTTGGAGATAATCAAGCAAAGATTCCAGAACAGTGGAAAGAAAGATATGGCTTCCGGAGCATTCACCAGCATTGCGCGTACCCAAGAACTGAACGGCGAACTTCAAAGATCATGGCAGACGGAGCCCCTCCTGTCCGAACCAGCTTACCCGTTCTTCATCAAAGTTCTAGATCCATGGAAGATCTTCTCAGAGAATTTGAAATCGCTCAATTCGGAGCAAAGGTTTGGAAGATAGGGTCTCCGGAGTTCACATCGATCTAAAAGTCTATTTTCCGGTAATTTCACTGCGGCGAAAAGATGTAAAAACCAGGAAGCCTTCCACTCCCCAAGCTCCGATGGTTTCTTCACCAAAGTTCGAGCTCATTGAGTCATCTTGACTGTGGAACTGGTCCTAGAGCAATTGGAGTCGTGTGTTGAAAGTTATCGCTTCCGGAAGGTGACATGGTCGATACAAGCCTAAATGAGTTGCAACACGCGCTAAGTGTTTTCACAAGCCTCGGTATCTTTACCTTGGCATCACTCAAGTCGAGGCTCATATCTTGGAAGTATTTTGGACCAGACCTCGTCCCAAAGCCTTGGCATGATTAGATCGAGGCATGCATACGTAAGAACTGAAGCTGGAAACGACTAAGTGTTGAGAGTACACCTCGGTCTAATGACCTCGGCGTGCATGCCGGACTGTGTTCTCCCAAACACCTCGACATCATGACCCCTCGACATTTTATCCCGAGGTCCCTTGTCACGAACCCAGAATCAAGAACAGAATGGCTTAAGAACACACACGTGAGGATGGATCAAAGACTAGGATTCATGCATGTTCTTGACGTGTTCTTCACGAGATCTTCATCTGGATCCTGACTCACATGCACACCTCGGCATGAAGACCTCGGCTTCACTTTCCGACACACCGTGGCACTCACCCATCAACCCAAGGAAGCGGTTCAGTACCCGGTTTGTTCCGGGCTGACCCGCGACACTTCCCCTTTGCTATAAATACATTTTGAGACTAAAAACCTAGTTATCTTATCTCTTATCTGTTTTTAGCTTTTAGAACTAGCCTCTTTTGTGAAACTTGATTAATCTAATCCGATATCTCGTTTTTGCATCAGAATCTTGTTCTTTCTTTATTTCTTTTATCATCCAAACATCAAACTCCTTATCATGACTAGCTACACGTCTTGCAAAGGACTTAGTGAGCTCGTTATGATTAGTGAGTAGTCGTTTAAGCGGCTTTAGATAGGTAGATTAGGGTGATTTCAAGGTGGATTAATGGGTTTAGGTGTCTAGTCTTGCATGTTTCATTCCTTAACCGAAGAGATCTCTAGGCTGGATCCAAGCACATCACTTGAGGTTCAGATCTGAGACATATCTTGCATCAAAAGTGTTTGTAGAAATGTCTGAACCACTCGGTTAAGGGTTTAAGAGTCTTTCATCGCGAGAGCGATAATTTGTTCTCTTAAATGACATTTTTGAACCAATTCTTATTGCTGACTGATTTATGATTCTCAAAAGGGATTTTGGTATGAAAAAGGATCAGTTTAGATGTTTAATACTTTCATGAGAAGATTAACATGCCTTGAGTTCAAAGTTAAATGAAATCGCTTGATAACATGATTCATCAACCCATTAGTCTAGCTTGGAAGCACCCGAGTCAAATATCCTGTCTAAGGCTTCTGCCTTTATCATTCATTATCATCATCTGAATCACCTGTTTGTTGTTTGCATCTTGATCAGTTTGAATCTCTGCTTTTACTTAACTTTATTGCTTATTTGCCCGTTAATCATCGTCACCAAACTTTTACTTTCTTGTCTTGACTTAAGTGAGCAAATAACATAGGCTAGTGTCTCGTTTACAAGCTTGGTTTGACACCCCTTATACTACTCTGACAAGGGGATTGATAACCCTTCTGAGAGCTGGAAAACTCTTAGTTATCACTATCCCTCTTGGAATTGCACTTGAATCATCTGCTAGCTAATCTCTGTCCTGGTACTTGAAATGTGTTTAATGCCAAGTCTCAAAGCAGTAGCTGTGGACATCATTTTAATGCAAGCTCCAAAATGACAAAGAACATTGACAAATCTTTCAGAAACTTGGTGATGTGAACTCAGGGAGAGAGAGAGTGATTCCCCGCGGGTGGAGGCGTCGCGGCCGTGGGTGAGATCTTCGCGGCCGTGGTGGGAGGCTCCGAGTGCCGTCCAGCTTCTCCCTCTTGCTCGTCCAGGGTGTCTCCAGGGCTATTCAGGATGTCCATTGTAGGATCTCTTGCATCATAATTGGTTGATTCTTCTTCTTCTTGTTGATTAAGTGCAAAAGAATCCTTCTTATGATTCTCAAAGATCTTCTTCACCATAAGGTTTGTGTCTCCTTGGCACTTAGAGAGATACTTTATGTCAGAGCTGGTTTCCTTGGTCTTGTGCTCAAGCTTGCTTAGTCGAAATTCAATCTGTTGAAGTTTATCATCTGTCTTTCCTCTGTACCATGAAGAAAACTCATTGGCTTCCTTGGTCTCTAGATTGGCAACTTTGGCATCAATAGAACCGTGAAAGATATCATACTTCTGCTTTGGTTGATCTTCCTCAGAAGCTTTTATCTTCTCTTTAAGGGCAGAAAGATCCTTGGAGTTCAGCTCTTCCAGCGATTTCACATGAATGGTGAGATGCTCTTGTACAAGGTGGCTTTAGTAACAACTTGGAAGTCAAGGTACTGATTCAGCATAGCTTATAATGGATAAAGTTGGAGCCTAAATCGATCACTCACATTGTTCTGGTGCAGAATTTGATGAGGTAAAGGATGAGATGGTGATCGATTAACCAGGGGTGGCAAATAGGGTTCATCTTGGTGGGTTAGAGTTCGCGATCCTGATAGACACAAGAGTAATGCACTCAAGTACGGTTATCAATCGCCTTGTCAATGTAGTATAAGAGGTTATCAGTCCATTGTGTGGTTTAGACACTAAACTATTTGATATCTTCCTAATCCAAGCAATCAGGTTAAGTTTGATGGTAACAAGTGACAAATGAAGCTAAAACAAGCTTAAACAAGTAATTAAAGATGAACGAAAACAAGCAAATATCAAGTGATGATGGTATGAATATGATAAAGGCAAGGTCCTAGATATGATCGTTGATTAGGGTGCAACAATGCTAAACTAGAGAGCTAATGACAAACAATCTTTCCCATGCTTCCCCTAGACTCTCATTGTAGAGTTGAGTGAAGCTTGAGATTTGATTCCTCAACTTGGCTGTTCTTGATGTGGAGAAGAACTTAGAGAGGAAAGCCAGCTTACATTTTTCCCATGTTTGAATGGATCTTCTAGGTAAGTTCTTTTCCCATTGGTGAGCTTTGTCTCCCAAGCTGAAAGGAAACAGTCTTAACTTGAAGCTAACCTCTGAAACCCCATTAATCTTTTCAGATCACAGACTCTATCAAACTGATCCTGGTGCTCAAGTGGATCCTCCATAGACAGTCCATGGAATTTTGAATTCTGCACCATATTGAGAAGTGATGCCTTTACTTCAAAATTGTTGTTTTTGACTGGAGGAGCTTGGATTCCTGCTCGGTATTGATGTGCATTAGCCCTGTCATTTTCTCCAACAAAGATTGGAGGTGACTCTTGACGCCTAGGAGGTTGTGGGTGGGGCTGATGTGAGCCTGATGCTCATTTTTGGCCTCCTGATTCTGACTCACCTAAGCCTGGTGCTCATTTTTGGCCGCCATATTCTGGTTCACAAATGCTTGTTGTTCATTTCTATCCGCCTGAGCTTGGTTCACTTGAGCCTGGGGCTCAGCTGGATTCACTTGCTGATCCATACCCAACCTCTCAAGATGTGCTGCCCTTTCCCTTTCTCTTCTTGCCCCTCTCTCTACCAGGTTGATGTTGTCAATGAAAGGCTCAGCAGGTTCAGAACTTCTGCTTCTAGTCCTTGGTCTATGTGACATAAACCTGAAACTATATCACTTGAAAGTTTAATCAGTAAAACAAAAAGAAAACACTTGATCGCAAGAAAACAATCAAAGAATAATGCTAAATCCACACTATGGCAGAGAGATATCGCCACCGGGAGACACTCCTGTCTCGCATGTATTCAAGAGCCGATCCGATGAGTTTCAAAGATTTGGTGGGACGATGCCTTTCCATCTCGAATCAGTTTAGAGAGCCTTTATGAATGTGTTAGATATTTGAGTGCTATTTCCAGAACACCTGAGGTCACCCAATTTGGAGCTGTGGTCGGAAAGATATCGTCTCCGGAATAAACGTTGGTCTAGAAGCTGTTTTTCTGCCGTTCCGATGCGATGCAAGTATGAGCAATCCGGGGAGCCTTCCACTTCCCCAGCTCCGACGGTTTCTTCACCAAAGTTTGAGCTAAATGAGTGATCTTGATCGTGAAGTTGGTTTCAAGTCATTTGGAGTTGTGTGCTGAAAGTTATTACAACCGGGAGACAAGCAGGTTCGTACAGGCCTAAAGAGTTGTGATACGCGCTAAGTGTTTCAACGAGCCTCGGCATCATTACCTCGATATTTCTTAAGCCGAGGCTCATTCCCTGAAGCTCTTTGGACCAGACCTCGTGATGAATCCTTGACAAATCAAGGCCGAGGCATGCGTGCTGAAGAAGCAAAGCTGAAAATGACTAAGTGTTGGATCTAAACCCCGGCCTCAAAACCCCGGCGTTGCATGTCGGACTTCATCTGCCTTGACCCCTCGACTACGAAGCCCCTCGGCATGCATGTCACGAACCCAGATTCAAGAACTTGTTGATCTAAAAGAGTGCACGTGAAGATGGATCGAAGACTAGGGTTCATGCATGTTCTTGACGTGTTCTTCATGAGATCTTCATCATGATCTTTGCTCGACATCAAGACCTCGGCTTCACTCTCTCACACACCGAGGTGCTCACCCGACGACCCAAGAAGAGCGTTCAGTACCCGGTTTGTTCTGGGCTGACCCACAACACTTATCCTTCACTATAAATAGTTTTTAGGACCAACAACCTAATCATCTTATCTTTTATCTGTTTTAAGCTTTGAGAACTTGCCTCTTTTGTGAAACATGCTTATTTTTGAAAGGATATCTCGTTTTCACGTAAAGATCTTGTTCTCTTTCATTTCATTCTATCATCATCATCAAAGCTTCTAATCATGACTAGCTTCACATCTTGCAAAGGATCTAGTGAGTTCTTCATGATTAGTGAGTAGTCCGCTTAAGAGGTTTTAGATATGTAGATTGGGGTGCTTTTATGATTGATTAGCAAGTCTAGGGGTCTAGTCTTGCATATTTCATTCTCTAACCAATCAGATCTCTTAGCTGGATCCATGAACATCCCGTGTGGTCCAGATCTAAGACATGTTCTCGCACCAAAAGTGTTTGTAGAAATGTCTGAACCAATCGGTTAGAGGTTTAAGAGTCTTTCATCATGAGAGTGATAGTTTGTTCTTCTTAAATGACTTACTGAACTGAATCTTAAAGCTGACTGATTCATGCTTCTCAAAAGGGATTTTGGTATGAAAGAGGATCCGTTTAGAAGCTTAATACCTTCATGAGATGATTAACTTGTCTTTGAGTTCATGTTAAATGAAGTTGCTTGATAATTTTGATTCATTAACTCGCTAATTTAGCTTGGAAGCACCCGAGTCCTTTATCCTATCTAAAGCCTCTACTTTATCATTCCATATCATCATCTGATCATTTGTCTAGTCTTCTTGTTTGTTATTTGCATCTTGTCTAGTTTAAATTTCATAACTTGCTCCATTTCTGTTCTTTCTTGCATTTCAAGTAGCTTAAACATCAAAACCTTTTCTTGATCATCTTGAATTAAGTTAATAATTATCATAGACTAGTGTCTACCACAAGTTTGGATTCGATACCCTTTTACTACAACTCCAGGGGACTGATACCTCTTTAAAGACCCAAAAGTTTTAGCTATCAATTGTCGCCGTTGCTGGCTTGTAGTAGCATTACTTTCTTGCTTGTTCTTGAGATCAAGTCTTTATCTTTTTTGTTTTACTGATTACTTTTCAAGTTGTGTCTTTTCTTTCACGTGTATGATAACTAGATCTCGCAGCTCAGAACCACCTATTCCCTACGACAATAACATCAACCGGCTAGAAAGGAGGGCACGAGAGAGAGCAGCACACCTTGAACGGTTAGGCATGGCAGAACAGCAACGGATTGAGCAATAGGCTCAAGAAGCCGAGCACCAGGCTCATCTCAATCAGGCCCAGGCCAAGAGGAACGAACAGCAGGCCTATGTAAATCAGCAACAGGCTCAGCGTAATAAGAGGCATTCTCAACAAAATCAGCAACAGGCTAACCGAAATGAGCAGCAAGCACAGAAAGTTCCTCAGCCTCCTCCACCAGCTCAAAGGTAACCTCCACCGGTCTTTGTTGGAGAAAACGACCGAGCTAATGCACATCAGTATAGAGCCGCGATCCAAGCACCACCTGTGCAAAACAACCACTTCAAAGTTAAAGCTTCCCTTCTCAATATGGTGCAAAACTCCAGGTTTCACGGTGATATGTCTATATTTTACATCATTTAGAGTGCATTTTAGAGTCCTCATCATGTGTTTTCCCATGTAAATTGAGTCTTTAGGCATAAAAATAGGGTTTAGGGCTTGCATTAGGTCCCAAAGAGTTTTGCATGTTTTGAAGTCTTTATCAGGTGCTTTGGAAGTCATTTGGAGCTTAAGAAGAGGAGCAGAGAAGAAAACGGTGAAGAAAAGGGTCAAAAATGGTGAAAACCGCTTGGAGGAATTTCTCGGCCAAAAGTCGTACCGGCTGGACAGAAACCTCGGTCAAAAAGCTTACCGAACGCTCATTACCGACCAAAACCCTTACCGATCGACCAAAATCAGCCTGGGTCGAGTATCAGGTGCAGAATACCACGGGTTAAGTTTTTTTGCCGAGGCGAGAAAATTTTACGACTAAAAAGCTTACCGCGGTACATAGCCCTCGGTCATTTTCCTTACCGCGGGAAGCTTTTCTCGACCAAAACCTGTCTTTGCCCGTGCAATTCAAAGATCAGCAATCCGGGGAACCTTCCGGTCAGAATCAGTTGGCGGGGTCTTCATCAAAGTTGGATAGAATCAAGCAAAGATTCCAGAGCAGTTGGAATCATCCAATTCGTACCAGTGAGGAGAAAGATACAGCTTCCGGAAGATGCACCAGCATTACGCGCATCCGAGAACCGAACGGCGGATTCCAAAGATCACGGCGGACGGAGCCTTTCCGGACCAAACTAGCCTGCCCTGTCTTCATCAAAGTTTGAGATCTATGAAGGAACTTCTCAGAACAGTTGTAATCGCTCAGTTCGGAGCAGTGGTTCAAAAGATAAGGTCTCCGGAGTTCACATTGGTTCAAAAGCTTGTTTTCCGATGAATCCGATGCGGTGCAAAGATGTGAAATCCAGGAAGCCTTCCACTTCCCAAGCTCCGACGGTCCCTTTACCAAAGTTCGAGCTTATTGAGTCATCTTGACTATGGAACTGGTCTCAGAGCAATTGGAGTCGTGTGTTGAAAGTTACTGTTTCCGGAAGGCAATATGGTCGATACGAGCCCAAATGAGTTGCGATACGCGCTAAGTGTTTTCTCAGGGCTCGGCGTCTTTACCTCGACATCGCCCAAGTCAAGGTTCATATCTTGGGAGTATTCTGGACTAGACCTCGTGCTGATGCCTCGGGATGTCGGGATCAAGGCAAGCACACGTAAGAAGTGAAGCCGGAAACGACTAAGTGTTGAACGTACACCTCGGTGTAATGACCTCGCCGTGCATGCCGGACTCTGTTCTCCTGAACCCCTCGACTACCAAACCCCTCGGCATTTTATCCCGAGGTCCCTTGTCACAAACCCAGAATCAAGAACAAGACGGCTCAAGAACACACACGTGAAGATGGATCAAAAGACTAGGGTTCATGCATGTTCTTGACGTGTTCTTCACGAGATCTTCATTTGGATCCTGACTCACGTGCACTCCTCGACATGAAGACCTCGGCTTCACTCTCCGACACACCGTGGCACTCACCCATCAACCCAAGAAGGCGGCTCAGTACCCGGTTTGTTCCGGGCTGACCCGCGACACCTAATCATCTTATCTCTTATCTGTTTTTAGCTCTAAGAACTTGCCTCTTTGGTGATACTTGATTAATCTAATCCGATATCTCATTTTGGCATCAGAATCTTGTTCTCTTTTTATTTCTTTTATCATCCAGCATCTAACTCCTTATCATGACAAGCTACACGTCTTGCAAAGGACTTAGTGAGCTCGTTATGATCAGTGAGTAGTCGTTTAAGCGGCTTTCGATAGGTAGATTAGGGTGCCTTCAAGATAGATTAATGGGTTTAGGTGTCTAGTCTTGCATGTTTCATTCTTTAACCGACGAGATCTCTAGGCTGGATCCAAGCACATCACTTGAGGTTCATATCTGAGACATATCTCGCATCAAAAGTGTTTGTAGAAATTTCTGAACCACTCGGTTAAAGGTTTAAGAGTCTTTCATCGCGAGAGTGATAGTTTGTTCTCTTAAATGTCATTTTTGAACTGAATCTTATTGCTGACTGATTCATGCTTCTCAAAAGGGATTTTGGTATGAAAGAGGATCAGTTTAGATGTTTAATATTTTCATGAGAAGAATAACATGCCTTGAGTTCAAAGTTAAATGAAATCGCTTGATAAAATGATTCATCAGCCCATTAGTTTAGCTTGGAAGCACCCGAGTCAAGTATCCTCTCTAAAGCTTCTGCCTTTATCTTATATTATCATCATTCGAACCATTCATTTGTCATTTGCAACTTAGCTTTGTTTAAATCTCTTCTTTTGTTTCATTACTTGCTTATTTACTTGTTAGTTAGTCTAGCTAAAAACCCTTGCTATTCTCTCTTGACTTAAGGCAACAAATGACATAGATAGTGTCTCCATTACAAGTTTGGTTTGATAACCCCTTGTACTACAAGGACAGGGGTATTGATAACCTTTTTAAAGAGTGAAAACTCTTAGTTATCAATTGGCGCCCTTGCCAGCTTGCAGGAGCATTATTCTCTTATTTGTTCTTAAGATCAAGACTTTACTTTCTTTTGTTTTACTGACTCTTTTGCAAGTTCTTGTTTCGATTTCAGGTGCATGAAAACAAGGTCTCGTAGCACAGAACCGCCTTTACCGTACGACAATAACATCAACAGGATTGAGAGGCGAGCTCGCGAGAGAGAACGGCACTTTGAAAGACTTGGAATGGCAGAACAGCAAAGAATCGAGCAACAGGCTCAAGAAGCCGAGCACCAGGCTCAGGCTAATCAGGTGCAGGCAGGAAGAAATGAACAACAAGCCTATGTTAACCAACAACAGGCTCAAAGGAATGAGAGACTTGCTCAGCAAAACCAACAACAAGCTAATAGGAACGAGCAACAAGCCCATCATGTTCATCCGCCACCGCCACAAGCTCAGAGACAACCTCCTCCGGTCTTTGTTGGAGAGAACGACCAAGCTAATGCGCACCAATACCGAGCCGGGATTCAAGCTCCACCGGTTCAGAATAACAACTTTGAAGTCAAAGCTTCCCTGCTCAATATGGTGCAGAACTCAAAGTTTCACGGTCTAGCCGGAGAAGACCCTCTTGAGCATCTAGATCAGTTTGATCGAGTTTGCGACTTAACCAAGATCAATGGCGTCTCAGAAGATAGCTTCAAGCTACGCTTGTTCCCATTCAGCCTCGGTGATAAAGCTCACCAGTGGGAAAAGAACCTCCCGAGGGGTTCTATACAGACATGGGAGCAGTGTAAACTGGCGTTCTTATCAAAGTTCTTTTCCACATCACGAACGGCTAAGCTCAGGAATCAGATCTCAAGTTTCACGCAGCACAACAACGAGAGTTTTAGTGAGGCTTGGGAACGGTTTAGGAGCTATACTAACCAATGTCCACATCACGGCTTCTCAGAGGCATCCCTCTTGAGTACTTTATACCGAGGTGCACTCCCCAAGATCAGAAACCAACTCGATACAGCTTCAAATGGAAATTTTCTTGGGAAAGAGATCAATGCGGCAATGGAACTAGTCGAGAACCTAGCCATGTCTAATGACACGTATGGTGAAGACTTTGATAGAGCAAACCGTACAGAGGGATCTAGTGATGAACAGCATATGAAAAAGGATATAAGAGAGCTTCAGAGCAAGCTTGACAAGGTTTTAATGGCAACTCAAAAGCCAATACACTTTGTAGGCGAGTTTGATGAGCAAGGGCCAAGTTTTGACAATGTTAATGAAGATGGTCTAACTCAAGAAGAGCTGAACTACATAGGGAATCAGCAGAGGTATCAGCGGTTTAACAACTACAGCACTAACCCAAACCTATCATACAGAAAACCGAATGTAGCTAACCCTTAAGACCAAGTGTACCCTGCTCAACAACAACAACAAAGCTATGCTCAAAAAGCTCCTTTTCAGAATACCTTTCAGCCCAAGCAACAGTTCAGTGGGCAACAGCACGGCTACACTCAGCAGAATCAAGCGGCTCAAGATAACAACTTCACCAGACAACCGCAGCAACACAAGTTTCCACCAGGGTTCAATCCGCAGCCGTTGGGTAATCAGCAACAGATTCAGGGAACGGGTCAGAATCAGATGGGAACTGATGTCTGTGGGATCTTACAACAACTGTTACAGGGGCAGCAGAGAGTTGAGAGCCAGCACGCGACTATGCAGCAAGACATCAGGGAGCTTAAGCAAAACCAAGCCTCTACATCATCACGAGGCCCGGCTCTACCAGGTAAGCCGGAGCCGAACCCCAAGGAGTATGTGAACGCCATCACATTGAGGAGTGGTAAGGAATTACAAGCTCAAACGCCTAAGACAAAGCTCATTGAGGCCAATGAGCAATTGGAGGGGGAGGCAGCCTCAGATGATGCGTGTAAAGAAGCGGTTTTTGAGAAGGAACCGATCAAGGACAAAGGAAAAGAGGTAGAAAAGACAACCGAGCTTGAAAAGCCATACGTTCCACCACCACCTTACCAACCCAAGATACCATTCCCAGGGCGTTTCAAAAAGAAAATCTTAGACAAAGCCAAGGCGGTCTTTGAGAAACACATGGAGAACACGCAACTTACCTTACCCATCATAGATGCTTTCTTAGCTATACCTCAGCTTGGGAAATTTCTAAAGGATGCGATCCTCAACAAGACAAAGGAGCTCCAGGGGTATGGTAATACTGAGCCATGAGTGCAGCGCCATAATACAAAGAAGATCTATACCAAGGAAGCTATCCGATCCGGGCAGCTTTACTCTACTGTGTGCTTTAGGTCACTTGAAGTTCTCAAACTGCTTGTGTGACCTAGGAGCTTCTGTGAGCATAATGCTTTACACGGTGGCCAAGAGATTGGGATACAAAAGCTACAAGCCGGCCAAGATCTCTCTTGTATTAGCTGATAGATCGGTTCGCTTACCGGTGGGTTTGCTTGAGGATTTACCTTTGAGAATCGGTGAGATAGAAATCCCCACGGACTTCATAGTTCTTGAGATGGACGAGGAACCATTAGACCCTATCATCTTGGGCCGACCGTTCCTAGCAACCGCAGGAGCCATAATAGATGTGAGAGGAGGTATGATTGAACTACACATCGGTTTCAAGACTATGAACTTCAACGTGAAGGAAATGATGAAGAAACCGACCATTGGAGGTCAAGTTTTCTATGTGGAAGTTATGGAGGAGCTAGCTGATGAGATCCTAGAAGAATTAAACGCAGAAGATCCGTTACAAGTGGTCTTGACATGGGAACAAAGCGAGCACGGGTATTTGAACGAGGAAAGCGAGGTCTACAAGCGACTTTTGGACCAACCGAGGGAACTTGGAGCTGAGGCGAGGTTCTTGGAGCTCAGGAAGAGTGGCCTCGACATACTAGACCGCGAGGGATCCAAGGGAACAGAGGAGACACCTCGGGATATCATGGCCGTGACAGCTTGTGCCGAGGCCAATGGTGAACCGCGCAAGAACAAAGAAAAGGTCGAGGAAGCTGTTCCAGGTCAATGCAGCTTTGATGCCGATTGGAATGAGGCTGACGCACCCCCTGTTGAGATCAAGCCTCTACCAACAGGGCTCAGGTATGCATTCTTGGGTCTAAACTCTACTTTCCCTGTGATCATAAACGATAGCTTGCTTGAACACGAAGAACGTGCATTGCTTAATGAAATAAGAAAATTCAGGAGAGCCATAGGGTATTCCTTGGCTGACATTAGAGGGATCTCTCCTGATATATGTCCCCACAGGATCCACCTAGAGGACCAAGCCATGTCTTCTATTGAGCACCAACGTCGCCTTAACCCGAACCTTAAAGAGGTGGTTAAGAAGGAGATACTAAAGCTCCTTAAGGCATGGATAATATATCCAATCTCTGACTCTCGGTGGGTATCTCCTGTACACGTTGTGCCCAAGAAAGGTGGGATCACGGTGGTGAAAAACGATAAGGATGAACTCATGATAACTAAGGTTTTTAAGGCCTTAGATGGGTTATCAATCCCCTTGTCAGAGTAGTATAAGGGGTGTCAAACCAAGCTTGTAAACCATGGCGGACGGAGCCCCTTCTCAGAGCATTTGGAATCGCTCAATTCGGAGCAAAGGTTTGGAAGATAGGGTCTCCGGAGTTCACATCGGTCTAAAAGTCTATGTTCCGGTAATTCCAATGCGGCGCAAAGATGTGAAATCCAGGAAGCCTTCCACTCCCCAAGCTCCGATGGTTTCTTCACTAAAGTTCCTTCGGTTGGTCCAAAAGAGCTACAAGCCGGCCAAGATCTCTCTTGTATTCGCTGATAGATCGGTTCGATTACCGGTGGGTTTGCTTGAGGATTTACCTCTGAGGATTGGTGAGATAGAAATCCCCACGGACTTCATAGTTCTTGAGATGGACGAGGAACCATTAGACCCTATCATCTTGGGCCGCCCGTTCCTAGCTACTGCAGGAGCCATAATAGATGTGAGAGGGGGAATGATTGAACTACACATCGGTTCCGAGACTATGAAGTTCAATGTGAAGGAAATGATGAAGAAACCGACCATTGGAGGTCAGGTGTTCTATGTGGAAGTTATGGAGGAGCTAGCTGACGAGCTCCTAGAAGAATTAAACGCAGAAGATCCGTTACAAGTGGTCTTGACACGGGAACAAAGCGAGAACGGGTACTTGAACGAGGAAAGCGAGGTGTACAAGCTTCTTTTGGACCAACCGAAGGAACTTGGAGTTGAGGCGAGGTTTTTAGAGCTCAGGAAGAGTGGCCTCGACATACTAGACAGCGAGGGATCCAAGGGAACAGAGGAGACACCTCGGGATATCATGGCCGTGACAGCTTGTGCCGAGGCCGATGGTAAACCGCGCGAGAACAAAGAAAAAGCCGAGGAAGCTGTTCCGGGCCAATGCAGCTTTGATGACGATTGGAATGAGGCAGACGCACCCCCTGTTGAGCTCAAGCCTCTACCAACAGGGCTCAGGTACGCGTTTTTGGGTCTAAACTCCACATTTCTTCTGATCATAAACGATAGCTTGCTTGAACATGAAGAACGTGCATTGCTTAATGAAATAAGGAAATTCAGGAGAGCCATAGGGTATTCCTTGGCTGACATTAGAGGAATCTCTCCTGATATATGCACCCACAGGATTCACCTAGAGGACCAAGCCATGTCCTCTATTGAGCACCAACGTCGCCTTAACCCGAACCTTAAGGAGGTGGTTAAGAAGGAGATACTAAAGCTCCTTGAGGCAGGGATAATATATCCAATCTCTGACTCTCGGTGGGTATCTCCTGTACACGTTGTGCCCAAGAAAGGTGGGATCACGGTGGTGAAAAACGATAAGGATGAACTCATAGCCCAAAGAACTATAACCGGCCATCGCATGTGCTTTGACTATAGGAAATTGAATTCTGCATCAAGAAAAGATCATTTTCCTTTACCATTCATTGATCAAATGCTTGAACGGTTAGCTAATCATCCTTATTTCTGTTTTCTCGATGGATACTCGGGGTTCTTTCAAATACCTATAGACCCCCGAGATCAAGAGAAAACGACATTCACTTGCCCTTATGGCACTTATGCTTGTAGGAGAATGCCTTTCGGTTTGTGTAATGCACCAGCCACTTTTCAAAGATGTATGATGCACATTTTCTCTGATCTAATTGAAGAGAAATTTGAGGTGTTTATGGATGATTTCTCCGTATACGGCTCCTCTTTCTCCGAATGTCTTGCTAATCTATCTCAGGTTTTAAAGCGATGTGAGGAGCATAGGCTTGTCTTAAACTGGGAGAAGTGTCATTTTATGGTCCACGAAGGCATTGTCTTGGGACACAAGGTATCAGAGAAGGGTACTGAGGTGGCCAAGGCTAAGATCGAGGTGATGGTGAACCTACAAGCTCCGAATTCTGTAAAGGGCATAAGGAGTTTCCTTGGGCACGCCGAGTTCTATAGGCGGTTCATTAAAGATTTCTACAAGATAGCTAGACCCTTGACGAGGCTATTGTGTAAAGAAGTGGAGTTTATCTTTGATGAGGAGTGTGAAGAAGCGTTTAAGAGAAATTGTACAAGCTCCCGATTGGTCTTTACCATTCGAAGTGATGACTGATGCATCTGACTATGCCATGGGAGCTATGTGATTTACTATGCAAGCCGCACCTTGGACTCGGCTCAAAAAAAGTATGCCACCACCGAGAAGGAAATGCTCGCCATAGTGTTTGCATTTGACAAATTCAGGAGTTATCTAGTGGGATCAAAGGTCACGGTTTACACAGATCACGCGGCCTTGAGGTATTTGATGTCTAAGAAGGACGCTAAGCCGAGGCTTTTGAGATGGGTCTTATTGCTTCAAGAATTTTACATGGAGATACTTGATAAGAAGGGAATTGAAAACGGAGCCGCAGATCATCTTTCAAGGCTGAGGATAGAAGAACGGGTCCCTATAGATGATGCTTTACCCGAGGAACATCTCATGTTAGTCCGGTCTTACTTAGAAGTGGAGGAAGCCAACACGATCAAGGAAAGAAGCCTCCCCTGGTTCGCGGATCTTGTGAACTACTTGTCTTGCGGTTTAGAGCCACCGGATCTTGATACTTATCAAAGGAAGAAGTTCTTTAGAGATGTAATGAGGTATCATTGGGACGAGCCGTATCTTTACGTGCTTAACAAGGACCATCTCTATAGGCGATGCTTGGTCGAAGAAGAGATCCATCCGGTGTTACAAGAATGCCACGGTTCATCGTATGGTGGTCACTTAGGGGCATTCAAGACGGTTGCCAAGGTTTTACAAAGCGGGTTCTGGTGGCCGACTATGTTCAAGGACGCTCAAGATGTGGTATCAAGGTGTGAGGCTTGTCAAAGGCACGGTAACATATCCAAGAGAAATGAGATGCCCCAAAATCGAATCTTTGAAGTAGAGGTCTTCGACTGTTGGGGTATTGACTTTATGGGTCCCTTTGTAAGCTCATATGGAAATCAGTATATCCTTGTCACGGTGGACTATGTGAGTAAATGGGTTGAAGTGGTCGCATCTCTGACCAACGATTCAAAGGTAGTGGTAAAGCTCTTCAAGAGTATCATCTTCCCACGTTTTGGAGTCCCAAGGGTAGTAATCAGCGATGGGGGAAGCCACTTTATCAACAAGACTCTTGAGAGTCTTTTGAAAAAGAACGGAGTAAAGCACAAGGTGGCCACCCCTTATCATCCGCAAACTAGTGGCCAAGTGGAGGTCTCTAACCGACAGATTAAAGCCATTTTGGAAAGAACTGTGAGCTCATCTGAAAAGATTGGAGCAAGAAACTTGATGATGCTTTGTGGGCTTACAGAACCGCGTACAAGACCCCCATTGGAACCTCACCGTTTAACTTACTCTATGGGAAAAGCTGTCACTTGCCGGTTGAGTTGGAATACAAGGCCTTGTGGGCAGTAAAACTTCTGAACTTTGACATCAGGACCGCACAGGAGAAAAGGGTTTTACAGCTTCATGAGCTTGAGGAAATCCGTTTAGATGCTTTTGAGAGCTCTAAGATCTACAAGGAAAGGACCAAGGCGCTCCATGACAAGAAGATACACAAGAGAGAGTTCAAAGAAGGGGACCAAGTTCTGTTGTTCAACTCAAGACTTAAGCTATTCCCTGGGAAGCTGAGGTCTAGGTGGTCCGGTCCGTTCACAATTCTTGAAGTAAGGCCTTATGGAGCTGTTGTGTTAAAAGGAAAAGATGGACAAGGTTTTGTGGTAAACGGTCAGAGAGTAAAGCATTACTTGGCATCAGAAATAAGAGAGGGAGCTACCTCAATTCCTCTTCTTGAACCGGAATCAGCCTGAAAAGGTATGAAAAGTCAAACTTAGTGACGTTAAACAAAGTGCTCTTGGGAGACACCCCAAGCTTATCCTTGTACATATTTCGTTTTTCATGCTCTTTTTCTTTTTATTTAAAACCTTTTGAAGGGTTTGTTAAGTGTTTCAGGAGTTAGACAGTGAACCTTGAGGATGAAAGTAAGAAAAGGCTTGAAAAAGATACGGCCTGATGACTTAAGTCAGAGAGTATTCATAGCCTCGGTATCGACCCTCGGTATATTCATACCGCGGTCACCTTTTACCGAGTGAAAGCTTGAGAACCTCAGCTAAACTCCTCGACTTAATTTCATCATGGTCGTGTCTGAGAATAGCTGTGGTGAAATGACTAAGTGTGGGGGAGGCTCACGGTGTAAACACCTCGGTATAATAATACCAAGGGGCAATGTTCACTTTAAACGGTCAAAAACCTCGATCCGAGGCCGCGACTAGTTTACACCTAGGCCAGCCCGTTTAAGCCCCCAAGCACCAAGTGTTCTTTGTTAAAACAAATGACCTCGGCATGATACCCTCGTGGTGGAGCGTGCCGAGGTGCCCGGTTTCGAAAACTGTCAAAAACAAGAACATTTGGGACACTTCGATTGAAGAAAAGGGTTTGCGTGGTCTGAGGAAAAGGCTTGGAGGCCACGGAGAATTACTCGTTAACATGAGCTTAAATCGCTCGACTTGGTGCCCTCGAGGTGGAACAAGTCGAGGCCGCACAAGTTAACACGAGAAATATTGGTTTAGTCCGTACGGCCCACGTCACTCCTTTACCGCGCCATTTGAAGGCTTTGCGCGGTAATTTGAATTTTTAACGCCCGGTCAAGATAGTTTTTGGCGCGGTCAACGGCTGGAGCTGGAGGAGAAGGGGGGACCATTCCCACTACAGTCCAAACGCCAGCTGGAAAGCGCGCTCGAGCCCATACCAGCCTCCACACCGAGCTAAAACGCAGAGTTTGCCTTCTTCTCTCTTTTCTCTGCATTTCACGAACACAACTCTCTCATTTCTCATTCTTTTCGCGTGATTCCAAGCGTTCTAGACTCGTTAGGGTGTTGTCTATTCTGCATAAGCATCTCATTGAGCTTGAATCTTGGATTCCCAAAGGTATTTGCATCTTAAAGAAGTCATCTTTTTCCATTCATTCTTTGCGAGCTTAAATGTTTGTAAAATATTGAATCGATTCTTTTAGAACGTATTGACCTTTGGGAACAATTTTAAAAATTCTATCAGGATAGACAACACATGAAAAACTGGTCTTTGCTCTGAAAATCACTTGTTCTTGAGTTTTTAAAATTCTTGAGAAAATGCGCTTGGAATCGGCTTAAATGGTGAACCGAGTTGTTGAGCTGAAATAACTAGATCTCTTGTCTCTCTCCGGTTGTTCTAGCTTGATTGATACTCTCTTTGATGTTTGAAAAAGCTATAAATCTGGTCTTCTTAGAGAAAAAGCTCTGTTCTTGCCATCTTGAGATACATGTGCTTATCGATATACTTGATTCTAACGGTTTCTTTGAGAATCTGCCTTGCAGATGACCGGCGACCGAGCTGTTCCTACTCATGAGACGAACAAAAATGAGGTTAAGAGGAGGGGTACGAAAGGCAAAGATGTGGCCGTGGCGCGCAATGGAGGAATAAGCAAGAAAACCTCGAGAAGACCTGATGGCGAGCCAGCTGCTAAACGAGCAAGGAACGCCGAGCTCACTCCGGCACCAGCTCTTGAATCAAGGAGGAATGGGAAGCAAGCAGCCGTTGGATCCGACGAGGATGAGCTCAGAGCCATAGTCCCCCATGAAGCCAACTGTGGCAAGAAAGCCAAGAAGGAACCGAAGCCCGAGCCCGAGGAAGAACATTTCCCAACTACTGAGGAGTACTTGGACCACTTTAACTCTATAAGAGTGGCTCAAGGCCGGTTCCCTGATATGGAGTTGTTGAGGAAGCTTGAGATACTCGATGATGTTACCCTCATCTTTCAAAACATGGGTTTGGCCGAGTTCTTCACGATGAGCGATGTTGCCTATGAAGGGATTACACAACAGTTTCTTGCCACTTTGGAGGTCGTCATCTACCCCAAGAGAGATCCCAAGCGTTTACATGGCAAAGGGTTCGGCCACATTGAGTTTGACATGGAAGTCGTGCACTACAAGGTCAGTTTCAAGGAGCTTGATGAGATATTTGGTTTTGAAAGGAATGGAAGCTCGCTTGACAAGTTCGTGTACCCAAAAGAGGAGTTGGCTGCCTTGTGGGAAACGATCGCTTTTGGACCTTACTTTGGAGGCAAGAGCAAGACGAGTTGCATCAGGAACCCCGCTATCAGATACACCAACCGAGTTCTCGCCTCCACATTCTTCTCGACCTATAACCCCGGTGTTATTCATACGGCCGAGCTTGAGTTGTTGGGACTTGGACTGAAGCCGCTCATCACTCAAATGAAGAACAAGAAGGAGTTCCAAGGACCAATGCATTTACCCTCTCTAGGGGCGTTCTTTGCAATCCAAATGCTTACTTACAGGCACAATGTGTGGTGTGACCAAAAGAAGAAAGGAGCAAGGAGGCTTCAGAACGGTTGGATTGTCACTAAGATTTTGAGAGCTCAAGGGTTCATATTCCCTGATTCACCATCAAGGCCGAGTCTCATCGATGAGCAATACTTAAGTAAAAGTGGTTTCTTTGGAGGCAAGTCCGGGGATAAATGGGTTTACAACTTCACACTGATGCACAGAGACGGCACACATGTCCTACTGCCTAACCGAGGCCTCACCATACTTGATAAACAGTGTAACGTCTCCTTCTATGTCCTCAAAGATCAGTTGTACAACCCATCTCTCGACCAACCAATGCGCAAGTGTACCAAGGCCGCACCTAGTAAACCTCAGAACGAGAACGGCCCGGCCGGCTGTGAGAACGAAGAATAGAGACACCCCGAGAGGAGGATTGGAGCAGGACGATATCACTTTGATCCGTATGTGTGGGGGGAGCCTGAATACCACACCAAGAAGCTGTATTCGCGAGTGAACACCCTCCAAAAGTGGTGTAAGTGGCAAGACAAGACCATTCATGCGTTGGTAGACTGTGTCCGGCATTTGAAAAGAAAGGTCAAGCAACTCACCAGGCCATCCTCACCGGACAAGAACTCGGTGACCTCAACCGCACCGATTACACAAGAAGAGGTTGGAGAAAGCTCAAACGCGAGGAACCCGGAGTTTCCACCAGGGAAAGAGGACTGGATCGATCCTGCCTCGGCATTCTTACCTGAACCCTCGGAAAGCAGCCCACCACGTCAGTCCACGCCCTCTTGCTCAACATCAAATCCCTCGTACTACTTGGGATCAGATTTCTCCGACTGAGGTATCGACTTCAAACTCTTGTACATATGCATCTTGTATATACCATATTGCATTTAGTTTATCTTTTTACTTCTCTCACACGCTTTTATAACACACGGGACTGTGTTATTTAAGTGTGGGGGAGGAGCTTCGTGTTTTCTGATCTTGTTTTCTTTGTTCTTATTTGACTTTTGCATTCTTGAGTCTCATTTAGCTTTGTACATATGATAAAATTGCATCATTTTAGTTGCATCTTGCATTATAAGATCGAGTCTAGCTGCATCATGTAGGATTGCATCAGTGCAAGGAGCAATGATAGATTTTTTCCTAGAGAGTAAATCAATTGAGAACTTGAACTAAATATGCTTGTGAAACTCATTTTGTGCTTGTAAAGCTTGAAACGATTTGAATCTGAGAAGCAAGTTTGAATTACACTCAACTCTAACTAAGTGATAACCCTGAACTTGAATTGTAAATAGCTTTTGATGCATTGCTTGAATAGGCTTGTGGATACCGATATACATACTTGAGCTAGAATCGTTGCTTTTACCACCCTCCTTCCTTAGCTCAAGTAGCTGAATCCGCATCATGGATCAGTTCCCTCACCTTGAACCCATCTTTCTTTCGAGCCAATGTTTGCGTGTGAATCGTAAGGCCACCTTGGACTGAACTTAGCAGAAAGTGTTAGGTTTAGAGCGATAAGGGCATGTCTCATTGAGTGTTATGTTCCAACATCAAGGAACTGAGATTGTTGGCGAGGAATAAGTGTGGGGGAAAAGACTTGTTGGTGAGTGGAAAAAGGTGAGATGAGTGGAAAAGAGAAAGTGGAAATAGCTAGGGGAATGAAAGAAAAAGAATTGGGTCTTGGATTTGAAAAGATGAGCTCTGTTGTTTTTTAAAGAAAAATTTGGTCTCTGGAATGAAAAGAAGCCAAAAAGGCTCAAGTGTTCTAAAATGAAATGAAAAGAGACTATTCGCTATGAAAGAAAAGAGCTGTGTGAATAAGTGAACACCAAGGCTTGAGAATTAAAGCAAAAGAGAGTCCTAAATCCTATTTTCATGCCTAAAGACTCTATTTACATGGGAAAACACATGATGAGGACTCTAAAATGCACTCTAAATGATGTAAAATATAAACATATCAATAGAGAAAGAGATACTTCTCATTTCTTAACCTAAAATGGGTTCTCTTTACAAGCTATATATGGACATACAGAAACAATAAACAATTGCTAGATATTTTCTACAGCAACCTATGTTGAAAGAGACATCTCCACAACAGTCATATTGGCTTAAGGACTACACGTGACTCTTGCTTCCCTTCCTTGATTCAAACGGCTTCTAGAAGGTTTGACTTTGCCTTGATCTTTCTTGGTGGACAAGCGATCCTTGTTCTATGCTTGTTAAGTCTCGATTTGTTTTGTTATTCTGATCCAAAATGGCACTATATTGACAAGAGGGAATTCTGAGCATACAAATTAGAAGTAGAGACTCCTAAATCTGAAAGGAGACGCATCACTTACTTTTCTTATTCCTTTATCTACACCAAAACTCTCATTTGAAAATCAGAAAACTGGGACTCTTTTTAAGAAAACTCATATTCTGATCCAAAATGGCACTATATTGACAAGAGTAAGTTCTGAGCATACAATTAAGAAGTAGAGACTCCTAAATGTCGAAAGAGACGCATCATTTACTTGTTTTCATATTTCTTTAGCTACACCAAAACTCTCCTATGAAAATTAGAAAACTGGGACTCTGTTTAATTAAAATCATATTCTGATCCAAAATGGCACTATATTGACAAGAGGGACTTATGATCTTACAAGTAAGAAGTAGAGACTCCTAAATTTCGAAGGAGACGCATCATTTACTTGTTTTGTTATTCCTTTAGCTACACCAAAACTCTCCTCTGAAAATCAGAAAACTGGGACTCTTTTTAAGAAAACTCATATTCTGATCCAAAAGGGCACTATATTGACAAGAGGGTATTCCGAGCATACAAATAAGAAGTAGAGACTCCTAATGTCGAAGGAGATGCATCATTTACTTGTTTTCTTATTCCTTTAGCTACACCAAAACTCTCCTATGAAAATCAGAA
>NW_006256783.1:0-1207 GCF_000478725.1 Eutrema salsugineum | reverse complement strand
TTCTGATCCAAAATGGCACTATATTGACAAGAGGGAGTTCTGAGCATACAAATAAGAAGTAGAGACTCCTAAATGTCGAAGGAGATGCATCATTTACTTGTTTTCTTATTCCTTTATCTACACCAAAACTCTCCTATGAAAATCAGAAAACTAGGACTCTTTTTAAGAAAACTCATATTCTGATCCAAAATGGCACTATATTGACAAGAGTGAGTTCTGAGCATACAATTAAGAAGTAGAGACTCCCTAAATGTCCGAAGGAGAAGCATCATTTACTTGTTTTCATATTCCTTTAGCTACACCAAAACTCTCCTATGAAAATCAGAAAACTGGGACTCTTTTTAAGAAAACTCATATTCTGATCCAAAATGGCACTATATTGACAACAGTGAGTTCTGAGCATACAATTAAGAAGTAGAGACTCCTAAATGTCGAAGGAGACGCATCATTTACTTGTTTTCATATTCCTTTAGCTACACCAAAACTCTCCTTTGAAAATCAGAAAACTGGGACTCTGTTTAATTAAAATCATATTCTGATCCAAAATGGCACTATATTGACAAGAGGGACTTATGATCTTACAAATAAGAAGTAGAGACTCCTAAATTTCGAAGGAGACGCATCATTTACTTGTTTTGTTATTCCTTTAGCTACACCAAAACTCTCCTCTGAAAATCAGAAAACTGGGACTCTTTTTAAGAAAACTCATATTCTGATCCAAAAGGGCACTATATTGACAAGAGGGTATTCCGAGCATACAAATAAGAAGTAGAGACTCCTAATGTCGAAGGAGATGCATCATTTACTTGTTTTCTAATTCCTTTATCTACACCAAAACTCTCCTATGAAAATCAGAAAACTGGGACTCTTTTTAAGAAAACTCATATTCTGATCCAAAATGGCACTATATTGACATGAGTGAGTTCTGAGCATACAATTAAGAAGTAGAGACTCCTAAATGTCGAAGGAGACGCATCATTTACTTGTTTTCATATTCCTTTAGCTACACCAAAACTCTCCTTTGAAAATAAGAAAATTGGGACTCTTTTTAATTAAAATCATATTCTGATCCAAAATGGCACTATATTGACAAGAGTGAGTTCTGAGCATACAGTTAAGAAGTAGAGACTCCTAAATGTCGAAGGAGACGCATCATTTACTTGTTTTCATATTCCTTTAGTACACCAAAACTCTCCTATGAAAATCA
>NW_006256784.1:0-7613 GCF_000478725.1 Eutrema salsugineum | reverse complement strand
GGTCTTCTGCTCTTCACTCGCACAACCAAGACGCATTCTGGAGAAAATGTGTGTGAGTTGGTCTTCTTTAGCTCCAAGTCGCATGCTTTAACTCGCACAAGTCTGGAAAGATGTACTTGCGAGTCTGAACCTTGTAAACTAAGCCGCATTCCCTTCTCGGTCTTAACAGCGAACATATGTGCGGTTCAGGTTCTTTTGCTCTCTAACTCGCTCACTCCTGTAGCACAGGACTCCAAACTTGTGTGCGAGATGGTTTCCTCACTTCCAAGTCGCAGCCCAACTCGGTTTGATCAGCGAACACATATGCGCCTTGGTTCATTGCTCGGCCAACCCGCATGCCCAAGTCGCACAACTTATGGACTTAGCATATTTCAGCTCGGAAGTTTTGGTCTTTCTCAGGGTTGCCTCACTCGCAAATCTCCAGTCACAGCCTGTTTTCCAGAACTAAATCTCTCAGAGCTGCGAGTGGACTAAGTAGCAGAACCGTCTCGCACACTCCATGTCTTCTCGGACCACTTTGAATTCAGGACGGCTTATCTTTCAGGATATGGATCCAAATGGCATGATTCAAGTTTCATTGGAAAGAGAACTCAAACATCTCGAAATTTTGTAAAGAAATCAATGGCATCCGGGGAGTGGAAGGTCTCCCTGATTGCTGATCTCTGCAGTGTATCGGAAAGACCCGGAGAATGGCTTCTGAACCCGTCTTCATTCTGGATACCTTATCTCGCAGCTCAGACCTCCAAATCGTGTGATCTTAAGTTTTCTAGAAAGAAAACTCGAAATCCTTGAATCTTGATGAAGGCCCCGGAAGCAGAATCGGAGTGGAAGGACATCTTCCTGTGTAACCTTTGAAGCACATCGGATCGGTCTGGAAAGGAAGCAGGACAGACATGTCTTCTGATGGCTATAACTCACATCTCACTGATCCGAGTTCACTGAATCCAACTGTTCTGGAACCAAAACTCAATCCTCTCCAACTTTCATGAAGATTTCGGAAGCCAAATGGGACGTTAAGACTCTCCGGACGGCTGATCTTTGATGCGTGTCGGGAACCAGAGATTTATGCTAAGTCTTGATATACCATGGGTAGCTTTTTAGCCGAGAATCTATTCCGCGGTAAGCTTTATCCGAAAAAATCCAAACTGTCTCCGCACAAAACTTTAGCCGATAGCTTCCTTATCCGGTACAGGATTTCACCGAGCCAAAGTTCATCCGACCATGATTTTCAGCCGATACTTGTACGAACCAGGCACAAACATCACCCAATAAAATCTTCACCACCTGGTACATGTTTTGGTCGACGAAAAGTTTCCTGGTAAGCGTTTTTAGCCGGTAAAATGCATCTCTCGGTACAGGACTTAGCCGATAACCTCCAAAATCTTGATTCCACCATTTTTAAACCTCCAAACTCCATTCAAACACCTGGTCTCAACTCTTATGCTCCAATCAGACTCTAAAGTACCTATTTAAGACTCCAAACCATGAAAAGACTCCTTTGGACCTAATGCAACTCCCAAGTCCTAAAACAATGGCTAAAGACCTAAAGTGCATGAGACAAGACATGATTTGGACTTAGAAATGCAACCTAAATGATGCAATTTATGAACATATCATTCTCCAAGATGTACCTCGAGGGAATGCAGCTCGGTGTCTGGGTTTGAAGTTCAGAGGAGTTTTGATGGCTTTGGCTTTGGGTTGAAGTCTCAAGATGCATATCTTGGTGTAAACCCAGTTCAATCAACACTGAGATGTAGATCGACTGAATAAAGATTGGAGTATGGGTTCTTTTGTGAGACAAGGGAAGAAAGAGTTTACACCGAGGTGCATTCTGTCAATGTGGGACTTGGTGTAGACTCAGCGACCAAGGAAAAAGTGGAGTTGCAAAGGGAAATACATAAAGAACAAGGGCAAAGAAACAACACCAAAGGTGCCAATGCTGATTAGACAAGCTTCAATGAGGATTGGAGTGAACTCAAGGCACCAAAGGTTTGCATTCTTATGCCCTAATGCATTATACCCTGTCATCATAAATCAGAATTTGCAATAAAATGAAGTAAATGCATTGCTAAAACAACTGAGAAATTTTAGGAGAGCAATTGGGTACTCTTTAGATGTTATAAAAGGCATATCCCCTTCTTTATGCACACATAGAATTCACTTGGAGGAGGAATCTATAACTTCTATTGAACATCAGAGAAGGTTAAATGCTAATCTAAGAGATGCTGTAAAGAAAGAAATCCTCAAACTCCTAGAGACAGGAATTATCTATCCAATTTCTGAGTCTAGATGGGTTTTTCTAGTTCATGTTGTGCCTAAGAAGGGTGGGATCACAATGATCAAGAATGAAAAGAAAGAAATGATTCCAACTAAACTGTAACTGGCCATAGGATGTGCATATATTATAGAAAACTTAAACTGCATCTAGGAAAAATCACTTCCCATTGCCCTTTATTGATCAGATGTTCGATAGATTAGCTAACCATCCATATTACTGTTTCCTTGATGGTTATCCTGGTTTTTTCCGAATTCCCATCCACCCAAATGATCAATAGAAAACAACTTTTACATATCCATTTGGAACATTTGCATATAGAAGGATGCTTTTTGGTATGCAATGCCCCTGCCACTTTCCAAAGGTGTATGATGTTAATATTCTCTCACCTTCTTGAAGAGATGGTAGAAGTGTTCATGGACGATTTCTCTGTCTATGGACCTTCTTTCTCTGCTTGTTTGTCTAATCTTTGCAGAGTGTTTAGGAGGTGTGAAGAGACTAACTTGGTGCTGAATTGGGAGAAGTGCCACTTCATGGTTAGAGAGAGCACTGTATTGAGACATAAAATTTCTGAGGCATGAATAGAGGTGGACAAGGCAAAGGTTAAGGTTATGTTGAACTTGGGGCTCCTAATTCAGCTAAAGGAGTTAGAAGCTTTCTGGGTCATGCTGGGTTTTATAGAAGGTTCATAAAGGACTTTTACAAGATTGCAAGGCCACTCACAAGCTTTTTTGCAAGGATGTGGAGTTCTCATTTGATCAAGAATGTGAAGATGCCTTCAAGGAACTCAAACAAGTTTTGATCAGTGCACCCATAGTACAAGCACCTGATTTGTCTTTACCATTTGAGATCATGACAGATGCTAGTGACTATGCAGTGGGAGCTGTCTTGGGTAAGTTCTCTGTTTTTCCTGCGTTTCTCTGTTTCCTTTCTTTTGTTTCACCAACCTCAGACTTGGTAACACTGGGGACAGTGTTGTTTAAGTCTGGGGGAGGTAGTTGCTGAGATTGTGTTTGTTTTTCTTAAGAGTCAGTCGTGTCAAAACGTTTCTGAGTCAAAACTTGTTGGAGATTATGATGCTTTTCCTGAGATTATTGTGCTGACCTTTCATCTAAGTGACCACTGCTGCAGATTCAGTCTAGATCCGGCTAATGAAAAATCCAAAGGCTGACCAGTTGACTAGAGGCGTCCATGTTTCCAACAGAATCCACTAACCTGAGCTAATTTCTGAACTCTTTCTTTTACCTCATTGATGTGACTGATGTTTATAGAGCTTGATTCCTCGTTCATACTTGACAAATGAAAGCCTGTGTGAAATCTAATGTTGGTGCTTCTCTCCCTGTGACAAGCTAAAAGGTGAAGAAAGAAAGAAAAAGGCAAAAAGATTGAGATGATTTTCGCTTAGGAGTGAAGGGCTAGGAAATTTCCAAGAATCACATTTTTTCACTTCTAAGTTGGAATGATCACACAAAGGAAGGAAGTGAGGGGTAGGAAAGTTTCCTATGACCCCACTATTCGCTGAAAACCTTTGATACAAGGTAAGGGGACAACTCGAGGACTCGATGGCAAACACCATCAGTACTCGCAGCTTTACCCTTATCGAGTATATGCCATAAAAAAAGTGAAAAGAAAAAAGATGATGAGTGTGCGAAAAGAATAAGTCTGGGGGAGGTAGAAAAAGTACCAAAGTGTGTATGGCTGATTTGTTTGAGTATAGTACGGGAAAGAATCTAGAAGGTTTTTGGCATCTGAATCATCAGTGAGACCCAGCGATGAGGGTTTATGGACAATGTTGTGGAATTTTGGATTTAATCTGGGAAGCTGTGAATGTCTGCGGAGAAGTACATGGTGGTTCGATTTGGAATGATGAAGCAGTAGTTGAGTTGCAGGGTGATTGGTCAAAAGCGATGTCCCAGTGAAAGGTTGAGTCTCTGTGTTTTCAAACCTCTTTCTCTTATTTGGTATTCTGTTTGCTTGAGGGCAAGCAAATGCTAAGTCTGGGGAAGTTGATATATCATGGTTTTTATGGTTTTAAACCATGGTATAGGTCTTATTTATAGATTCTTTCTAGTGTTTTTCGAGTCTTTGGGAGTCTTTACAGGTCTTAGGTACGTTTGGAGCTTAACTGGAGATTTTGGAGCACTTTGGAGCTTAATTGGGATCAAATTCGTCAAGGATGGATTTTGTGCTTTAGTATCGCTCGACACCATGGAGAGTGACGCTCGACACTTGTCAAAGAAATAAAGAAAAGGCGATTTTGTTTCCTGTTTGAAGAAGGAGTTGGGCCCAGAAGTTCCCAAATAATTCCAAGAAGGCCCAGAACGTGTTTTAGAGATATATATAGGATTTTTATTCCCTTTTTATCGACACCTTAGATTTTTGAGAGAGAAATTTTTGCTTTGGGCGATTTTGAGAGCTAAGGGAGACAAGTCTGAACTCTGTCCGTTTAGAGAGAAGATTTTGAACCCCTTTATCTATTTCGATTTAATCTATTGTTTTCTATTCATCATGTTTGTTGTTCCAATAATCATGTCTGAGTAGATCACCTGTTAGGTTTAGGGTTTAACTAGGGTTTTCTTTGAATGTTTGATTAACTTGCTAGTTAGGGTTCATAATCTATTTAGTTCTTCACCATAGGTAGTTCTTAAAACTAATTCTGGACTGATCACCTAGAACTTAGATCTTAGGTTGCTTAATTGACACGGAAGTGTAATTGAATAACTGGAAAGAACCTAGGGTGAGCAAAGTAGCTATTCGCAAAGGAATTTGGTTTAAATACTTTGTGAACATATCAAACTTTTGCATTAATGCTGGTTTAAATCTGTAGGATTTACAAAGGAATTTGGAATTCTAGGATTTTAACTTAGATAATTTTCACAACGGAAGTTGGTTAGTTATAATTTTGTGTTTCGAGTTCTAGAACCGTACTTAAACCTGAACTCTGATTAGTCAAGTTGATATGCATTCATTGATTTCCTGAAAAAACGCCCTAGACCTAATCTTTCTCCAATCGAACTTACATCCTTTTTCTGTTGCTTATTTATTTTCTCTGCATTGCTGTTTTTATTTCTCATTGTTTAACTTAGCGTAATTCGAATTCTAATAGGTTTATTGAGTGACTTCTTGTCTCTGTGGTTCGACCCCTACATACTACAACTGCACATCTGTGTTCTTGCAGAGTAGCTTAGGGATTAAACTTTGAGAAGATCATCTACCTCATAACAGATTAGCTGCAGCTGCTTCACTTGACCATTATTGGTTTGGAATCCACCATTTTGAAGTCTAGAAACTTCTCAGTTGCAAACTTCTGGCAGCCAGCATCTTCTGTTCTGTACTGTTTCTCCAAAGACATCCACAATGCCTTGGATGATTTGGCATTGCTGTAGACACCATACAGCTTCTCAACGAGGCGGCCCAGGATCCATCCTCTGCACAGATAATCACCATGAATCCATGACTCAACGCTTGCAAGTGTGCGGATATCAGTGTTCCCAGCCGGAATGGTTGGTTTGTCCTTGGTCAGGTACTTGTCAAACTTCAGGTTGGTCAGAGAAAATAACATCTTTTGTTGCCAATTTTTGAAGCCTTTTCCATCGAACTTGTCTGGCATGAGCTCCTGAGTGACTGCTGACGGAATATCATTGTTGACTTCAATGGGGGTAGGCACCAAAGGAAGACCATAGTTAAACAAAGCTCTCCTTGCTATCTCCTCGGTTCCATCACTGATTGGGGTAAAAGTTGGTGTCGTACCAGACCCCACATTTGCGGCACCGGCCCCCAGAATTAATGTGTTGTTGTCGGATTCGTTAGCTATCTGATCACAAGTAAAGAACAGGTATCAGTATGTAAACGATTTAACACACAGCAGTTCAAGTAATAATTTATCTAAAATAAACCAAAACTGTTGTTTAGCAAACTCGCTTTTAAAAAACGTTTACTGAAACGTTTTAAAATGGTCAAAGTGTTTTGCAAACTCGCTCTAAAGCGTTCGCAGAAACCTTCACCCTTTTTTATTTTTTTTACAAAAAAAAATTATCTTGCGGAATCACTATAAAGCGTTCGCAAACCCGTTTGTATCGTTTCAACAATTCGCGGAATCACTAGAAAAGAATTCACAAATCCGTAATCGCTTAAAACATGTAAGTAACTATCAAGTGATCAAAACAAGAAGCAAGTAATAGTAAATGACAAGTGAGTAAATATGAAATGATGGAAGCATGAGATTCTAGACATGATAGTGCTAAACTAGAAGTGCTAACGACAATAATGAAACATGATTCAAGTGATTTGGGATTCTAATCAAGCTTTAATCTTTCCCAAGCATCAAGACACAAATCAAGCCATTTCACATACCCAATCATCTTTGGTGATCAAACAACAAGACAGCATTAAGAATTAATCCCAAGTGATCATTTATGCAAATAAAAAACATCATCATGGCATTAATACATAAACCTCTAATATAGCTCTTTCAAGAATTTCATAAAACACTTTTGGTGCATGAAAAAACCCAGATTCTAGATCACAAGTGATGTGCAAGGATCTAGCATAGAGATTAGCTATTTAGAGAAATGAAAACATGGATCTCGCCCTAAGCACTCCTAATCTAACACTTTTGCACCCTAACCTACATATCTATAACCTCATTAAGAAAACTACTCACTAATCATACTAATCTCTCTTAAACCTTTGCAAGTAGAGTAGATTGGCATGATTAATGATGGGGAACTGATGGAAGATGGATAAATGATGATGGAAAGATGGTTAAAGCTCTTAAACTCTCTTGATTCAAGAAGAAAATGGAGATATCTCTCTCAAAGTGTGTTCTTTCACAAAAGAGGCAAAAAGTTTAAGGGGAATAATAGTTGTCTTTGGGAAAAAACCCTTCAAAATATATATAGTATCTCTTGCGGACCGGATCAGCCTAGGACAAACTGGGTACTGACCCGGCTTCAAATGGAAAATGTGTTAAGTGTGCGAGTGGGTCAAGTGCTTCCCATCCCGTAGGCCTGAGTCGCACAGCCATGTAACTAGTCTTGTGAGCCTAAACTCCTTCATCCTCAGCTGCATGCTTATCCCGGTCTTAACAGCGAATACATGTATTGTTCAGGTCTTCTGCTCTTCAACTCGCACAACCAAGACGCATTCTGGAGAAAATGTGTGTGAGTTGGTCTTCTTTAGCTCCAAGTCGCATGCTTTAACTCGCACAAGTCTGGAAAGATGTACTTGCGAGTCTGAACCTTGTAAACTAAGCCGCATTCCCTTCTCGGTCTTAACAGCGAACATATGTGCGGTTCAGGTTCTTTTGCTCTCTAACTCGCTCACTCCTGTAGCACAG
>NW_006256785.1:6376-8035 GCF_000478725.1 Eutrema salsugineum | reverse complement strand
CTCAACCCTTGGTTCGGTGTCGACTCTAGAGGATCCCTTATTCCTTAGCTACACTTAAACTCACCTATGAAAATCAGAAAACTGGGATTCTGTTTAAGAAAAGTCATATTCAGATCAAAAATAGCGCTATATTGACAAGAGGGAGTTCTGAGCTTACAACTAAGAAGTAAAGACTCCTAAATGTGGAAGGAGATGCATCATTTACTTGTTTTCTTATTCCTTTAGCTACACTTAAACTCTCCTATGAAAATCAGAAAACTGGGACTCTGTCTAAGAAAAGTCAGATTCGGATAAAAAATATGGCACTATGTTGACAAGAGGGAGTTCTGAGCTTACAACTAAGAAGTAGAGACTGCTAAATGTGGAAGGAGATGCATCATTTACTTGTTTTCTTATTCCTTTAGCTACACTTAAACTCACCTATGAAAATCAGAAAACTGGGATTCTGTTTAAGAAAAGTCATATTCAGATCAAAAATAGCGCTATATTGACAAGAGGGAGTTCTGAGCTTACAACTAAGAAGTAAAGACTCCTAAATGTGGAAGGAGATGCATCATTTACTTGTTTTCTTATTCCTTTAGCTACACTTAAACTCTCCTATGAAAATCAGAAAACTGGGAATCTGTTTAAGAAAAGTCATATTCAGATAAAAAATGGCATTATATTGACAAGAGGGTGTTCTGAGCTTACAACTAAGAATTAGAGAATGCTAAATATCGAAGGAGATGCATCATTTACTTGTTTTCTTATTCCATTAGCTACAGTTATACTCTCCTATGAAAATCAGAAAACTGAGACTTTGTTAAGAAAAGTCATATTCTGATCCAAAATGGAATTATATTGACAAGCGGGAGTTCTGGTCTTACAAATAGGAAGTAGAGACTCCTAAATATGGAAGGAGATGCATAATTTACTTGTTTTCTTATTCTTTTAGTTACACCAAAACTCTCTTATGAAAAACAGAAAATTGGGACTTTGTTTAAGAAAAGTCATATTCTGATCCAAAATGGCACTATATTGACAAGAGCGAGTTCTGAGCTTACAACTAAGAAGTAATGACTCCTAAATGTGGAAGGAGATGAACCATTTACTTGTTTTCTTATTCCTTTAGCTACACTTAAACTCTCCTATGAAAAACAGAAAATTGGGACTCTGTTTAAGAAAAATCATATTCTGATCCAAAATGGCACTATATTGACAAGAGGGAGTTATGAGCTTAGAAATAAGAAGTAGAGACTCCTAAATGTGGAAGGAGATGCATCAATTTAGTTGTTTTCTTATTCCTGTAGCTACGCTAAAACTCTCCTATAAAAATCAGAAAACTGGGACTCTATTTAAGTAAAAGTCATATTCTGATCCACAATGGCACTATATTGACAAGAGGGAGTGTTGAGCTTACAAAGAAGAATTAGAGAGTCCTAAATGTGGAAGGATATGCATCATTTACTTGTTTTCTTATTCCTTTAGCTACACCACATCTCTCCTACCAAAATCAGAAACTGGGACTCTGTTAAGAAAGGCATATTCTGATCCAAATGGGACTCTATTGACACGCGGCAGATATGAGCTTACAAATAAGAAGATGAGAGTCCTATATATGGAAAGAGATACGTCATTTACTTGGATCTTATTCTTTTAGCTACGACAAACTCTCCTACG
>NW_006256785.1:0-5959 GCF_000478725.1 Eutrema salsugineum | reverse complement strand
AGGGAGTTTTGAGCTTACAAAATAAGAAGGTAGAGACTCCTAAATGTGGAAGGAGATGCATCAATTTACTTGTTTTCTTATTCCTTTAGCTACACTAAAACTCTCCCATAAAAATCAGAAAACTGGGACTCTGTTTAAGAAAAGTCAGATTCGGATAAAAAAATGGCATTATATTGACAAGAGGGTGTTCTGAGCTTACAACTAAGAATTAGAGAATGCTAAATATCGAAGGAGATGCATCATTTACTTGTTTTCTTATTCCATTAGCTACACTTATACTCTCCTATGATAATCAGAAAACTGAGACTTTGTTAAGAAAAGTCATATTCTGATCCAAAATGGAATTATATTGACAAGCGGGAGTTCTGGTCTTACAAATAGGAAGTAGAGACTCCTAAATATGGAAGGAGATGCATAATTTACTTGTTTTCTTATTCTTTTAGTTACACCAAAACTCTCTTATGAAAAACAGAAAATTGGGACTTTGTTTAAGAAAAGTCATATTCTGATCCAAAATGGCACTATATTGACAAGAGCGAGTTCTGAGCTTACAACTAAGAAGTAATGACTCCTAAATGTGGAAGGAGATGAACCATTTACTTGTTTTCTTATTCCTTTAGCTACACTTAAACTCTCCTATGAAAAACAGAAAACTGGGACTCTGTTTGAGAAAAATCATATTCTGATCCAAAATGGCATTATATTGACAAGAGGGAGTTATGAGCTTACAAATAAGAAGTAGAGACCCCAAAATGTGGAAGGAGATGCATCATTTACTTGTTTTCTTATTCCTTTAGCTACACTTAAACTCTCCTATGCAAAACAGAAAACTGGGACTCTGTTTGAGAAAAATCATATTCTAATACAAAATGGCATTATATTGACAAAAGGGAGTTATGAGCTTACAAATAAGAAGTAGAGAGTCCTAAATGTGGAAGGAGATGCATGATTTACTTGTTTTCTTATTCCTTTAGCTACACCAAAACTCTCCTACGAAAATCATAAAACTAGGACTCTGTCTAAGAAAAGTCAGATTCGGATAAAAAATATGGCACTATGTTGACAAGAGGGAGTTCTGAGCTTACAACTAAGAAGTAGAGACTGCTAAATGTGGAAGGAGATGCATCATTTACTTGTTTTCTTATTCCATTAGCTACACTAAAACTCTCCTATGAAAATCAGAAAACTGGGACTCTATTTAAGAAAAGTCATATTCAGATAAAAAATGGCGCTATATTGACAAGAGGGAGTTCTGATCTTATAACTAAGAAGTAAAGACTCCTAAATAAGGAAGGAGATGCATCATTTACTTGTTTTCTTATTCCTTTAGCTACACTTAAACTCACCTATGAAAATCAGAAAACTGGGATTCTGTTTAAGAAAAGTCATATTCAGATCAAAAATAGCGCTATATTGACAAGAGGGAGTTCTGAGCTTACAACTAAGAAGTAAAGACTCCTAAATGTGGAAGGAGATGCATCATTTACTTGTTTTCTTATTCCTTTAGCTACACTTAAACTCTCCTATGAAAATCAGAAAACTGGGAATCTGTTTAAGAAAAGTCATATTCAGATAAAAAATGGCATTATATTGACAAGAGGGTGTTCTGAGCTTACAACTAAGAATTAGAGAATGCTAAATATCGAAGGAGATGCATCATTTACTTGTTTTCTTATTCCATTAGCTACAGTTATACTCTCCTATGAAAATCAGAAAACTGAGACTTTGTTAAGAAAAGTCATATTCTGATCCAAAATGGAATTATATTGACAAGCGGGAGTTCTGGTCTTACAAATAGGAAGTAGAGACTCCTAAATATGGAAGGAGATGCATAATTTACTTGTTTTCTTATTCTTTTAGTTACACCAAAACTCTCTTATGAAAAACAGAAAATTGGGACTTTGTTTAAGAAAAGTCATATTCTGATCCAAAATGGCACTATATTGACAAGAGCGAGTTCTGAGCTTACAACTAAGAAGTAATGACTCCTAAATGTGGAAGGAGATGAACCATTTACTTGTTTTCTTATTCCTTTAGCTACACTTAAACTCTCCTATGAAAAACAGAAAACTGGGACTCTGTTTGAGAAAAATCATATTCTGATTCAAAATGGCATTATATTGACAAGAGGGAGTTATGAGCTTACAAATAAGAAGTAGAGACCCCAAAATGTGGAAGGAGATGCATCATTTACTTGTTTTCTTATTCCTTTAGCTACACTTAAACTCTCCTATGCAAAACAGAAAACTGTGACTCTGTTTGAGAAAAATCATATTCTAATACAAAATGGCATTATATTGACAAAAGGGAGTTATGAGCTTACAAATAAGAAGTAGAGAGTCCTAAATGTGGAAGGAGATGCATGATTTACTTGTTTTCTTATTCCTTTAGCTACACCAAAACTCTCCTACGAAAATCATAAAACTAGGACTCTGTCTAAGAAAAGTCAGATTCGGATAAAAAATATGGCACTATGTTGACAAGAGGGAGTTCTGAGCTTACAACTAAGAAGTAGAGACTGCTAAATGTGGAAGGAGATGCATCATTTACTTGTTTTCTTATTCCATTAGCTACACTAAAACTCTCCTATGAAAATCAGAAAACTGGGACTCTATTTAAGAAAAGTCATATTCAGATAAAAAATGGCGCTATATTGACAAGAGGGAGTTCTGATCTTATAACTAAGAAGTAAAGACTCCTAAATAAGGAAGGAGATGCATCATTTACTTGTTTTCTTATTCCTTTAGCTACACTTAAACTCACCTATGAAAATCAGAAAACTGGGATTCTGTTTAAGAAAAGTCATATTCAGATCAAAAATAGCGCTATATTGACAAGAGGGAGTTCTGAGCTTACAACTAAGAAGTAAAGACTCCTAAATGTGGAAGGATATGCATCATTTACTTGTTTTCTTATTCCTTTAGCTACACTTAAACTCTCCTATGAAAATCAGAAAACTGGGAATCTGTTTAAGAAAAGTCATATTCAGATAAAAAATGGCATTATATTGACAAGAGGGTGTTCTGAGCTTACAACTAAGAATTAGAGAATGCTAAATATCGAAGGAGATGCATCATTTACTTGTTTTCTTATTCCATTAGCTACAGTTATACTCTCCTATGAAAATCAGAAAACTGAGACTTTGTTAAGAAAAGTCATATTCTGATCCAAAATGGAATTATATTGACAAGCGGGAGTTCTGGTCTTACAAATAGGAAGTAGAGACTCCTAAATATGGAAGGAGATGCATAATTTACTTGTTTTCTTATTCTTTTAGTTACACCAAAACTCTCTTATGAAAAACAGAAAATTGGGACTTTGTTTAAGAAAAGTCATATTCTGATCCAAAATGGCACTATATTGACAAGAGCGAGTTCTGAGCTTACAACTAAGAAGTAATGACTCCTAAATGTGGAAGGAGATGAACCATTTACTTGTTTTCTTATTCCTTTAGCTACACTTAAACTCTCCTATGAAAAACAGAAAACTGGGACTCTGTTTAAGAAAAATCATATTCTGATTCAAAATGGCATTATATTGACAAGAGGGAGTTATGAGCTTACAAATAAGAAGTAGAGACCCCAAAATGTGGAAGGAGATGCATCATTTACTTGTTTTCTTATTCCTTTAGCTACACTTAAACTCTCCTATGCAAAACAGAAAACTGTGACTCTGTTTGAGAAAAATCATATTCTAATACAAAATGGCATTATATTGACAAAAGGGAGTTATGAGCTTACAAATAAGAAGTAGAGAGTCCTAAATGTGGAAGGAGATGCATGATTTACTTGTTTTCTTATTCCTTTAGCTACACCAAAACTGTCCTACGAAAATCATAAAACTAGGACCTTGTCTAAGAAAAGTCAGATTCGGATAAAAAATATGGCACTATGTTGACAAGAGGGAGTTCTGAGCTTACAACTAAGAAGTAGAGACTGCTAAATGTGGAAGGAGATGCATCATTTACTTGTTTTCTTATTCCATTAGCTACACTAAAACTCTCCTATGAAAATCAGAAAACTGGGACTCTATTTAAGAAAAGTCATATTCAGATAAAAAATGGCGCTATATTGACAAGAGGGAGTTCTGATCTTATAACTAAGAAGTAAAGACTCCTAAATAAGGAAGGAGATGCATCATTTACTTGTTTTCTTATTCCTTTAGCTACACTTAAACTCACCTATGAAAATCAGAAAACTGGGATTCTGTTTAAGAAAAGTCATATTCAGATCAAAAATAGCGCTATATTGACAAGAGGGAGTTCTGAGCTTACAACTAAGAAGTAAAGACTCCTAAATGTGGAAGGAGATGCATCATTTACTTGTTTTCTTATTCCTTTAGCTACACTTAAACTCTCCTATGAAAATCAGAAAACTGGGAATCTGTTTAAGAAAAGTCATATTCAGATAAAAAATGGCATTATATTGACAAGAGGGTGTTCTGAGCTTACAACTAAGAATTAGAGAATGCTAAATATCGAAGGAGATGCATCATTTACTTGTTTTCTTATTCCATTAGCTACAGTTATACTCTCCTATGAAAATCAGAAAACTGAGACTTTGTTAAGAAAAGTCATATTCTGATCCAAAATGGAATTATATTGACAAGCGGGAGTTCTGGTCTTACAAATAGGAAGTAGAGACTCCTAAATATGGAAGGAGATGCATAATTTACTTGTTTTCTTATTCTTTTAGTTACACCAAAACTCTCTTATGAAAAACAGAAAATTGGGACTTTGTTTAAGAAAAGTCATATTCTGATCCAAAATGGCACTATATTGACAAGAGCGAGTTCTGAGCTTACAACTAAGAAGTAATGACTCCTAAATGTGGAAGGAGATGAACCATTTACTTGTTTTCTTATTCCTTTAGCTACACTTAAACTCTCCTATGAAAAACAGAAAACTGGGACTCTGTTTAAGAAAAATCATATTCTGATTCAAAATGGCATTATATTGACAAGAGGGAGTTATGAGCTTACAAATAAGAAGTAGAGACCCCAAAATGTGGAAGGAGATGCATCATTTACTTGTTTTCTTATTCCTTTAGCTACACTTAAACTCTCCTATGCAAAACAGAAAACTGTGACTCTGTTTGAGAAAAATCATATTCTAATACAAAATGGCATTATATTGACAAAAGGGAGTTATGCGCTTACAAATAAGAAGTAGAGAGTCCTAAATGTGGAAGGAGATGCATGATTTACTTGTTTTCTTATTCCCTTAGCTACACCAAAACTCTCCTACGAAAATCGTAAAAATAGGACTCTGTCTAAGAAAAGTCAGATTCGGATAAAAAAATATGGCACTATGTTGACAAGAGGGAGTTCTTAGCTTACAACTAAGAAGTAGAGACTGCTAAATGTGGAAGGAGATGCATCATTTACTTGTTTTCTTATTCCATTAGCTACACTAAAACTCTCCTATGAAAATCAGAAAACTGGGACTCTATTTAAGAAAAGTCATATTCAGATAAAAAATGGCGCTATATTGACAAGAGGGAGTTCTGATCTTATAACTAAGAAGTAAAGACTCCTAAATAAGGAAGGAGATGCATCATTTACTTGTTTTCTTATTCCTTTAGCTACACTTAAACTCACCTATGAAAATCAGAAAACTGGGATTCTGTTTAAGAAAAGTCATATTCAGATCAAAAATAGCGCTATATTGACAAGAGGGAGTTCTGAGCTTACAACTAAGAAGTAAAGACTCCTAAATGTGGAAGGAGATGCATCATTTTACTTGTTTTCTTATTCCTTTAGCTACACTTAAACTCTCCTATAAAAATAAAAAAACTAGGACTCTGTCTAAGAAAAGTCAGATTCGGATAAAAAATATGGCACTATGTTGACAAGAGGGAGTTCTGAACTTACAAATAAGAAGTAGAGACTCCTAAATGTGGAAGGAGATGCATCAATTTACTTGTTTTCCTTATTCCTTTAGCTACACTTAAACTCTCCT
>NW_006256786.1:9302-11164 GCF_000478725.1 Eutrema salsugineum | reverse complement strand
TTACCCATAGCCGCACTCTGATCCAAATTGGCATGATAATGACAAGCGGAGTTCTGAGACTAGAAACAAGAGGTAGAGAGTCCTAAATGTGGAAGGAGGTGCATCATTTACTTGTTTTCTTATTCCTTTAGATACACCTCAAATCTCCTATGAAAATCAGAAAACTGGGACTCTTTTTACTAAAAGTCATATTCTCGTCCAAATTGGCATGATAATGACAAGGGGGAGTTCTGAGACTAGAAACAAGAGGTAGAGAGTCCTAAATGTGGAAGGAGGTGCATCTTTTACTTGTTTTCTTATTCCTTTAGATACACCTCAAATCTCCTATGAAAATCAGAAAACTAGGACTCTTTTTACTAAAAGTCATATTCTGATCCAAATTGGCATGATAATGACAAGCGGGAGTTCTGAGACTTGAAACAAGAGGTAGAGAGTCCTAAATGTGGAAGGAGGTGCATCATTTACTTGTCTTCTTATTCCTTTAGATACACCTCAAATCTACTATGAAAATCAGAAAACTGGGCTCTTTTTACTAAAAGTCATATTCTGATCCAAATTGGCATGATAATAACAAGGGGGAGTTTTGAGACAAGAAACAAGAGGTAGAGAGTCCTAAATCTGGAAGGAGGTGCATCATTTACTTGTTTTCTTATACACCTCAAATCTCCTATGAAAATGAGAAAACCGGGACTCTTTTTACTTAAAGTCATATTCTGATCCAAATTGGCATGATTGACAAGGGGGCGTTCTGAGACTAGAAACAAGAGGTAGAGAGTCCTAAATGTGGAAGGAGATGCATCATTTACTTGTTTTCTTATACACCTCAAATCTCCTATGAAAATCAGAAAACTGGGGCTCTTTTTACTAAAAGTCATATTATGATCCAAATTGGCATGATAATGACAAGGGGGCGTTCTGAGACTAGAAACCAGAGGTACAGAGTCCTCAATGTGGAAGGAGATGCATCATTTACTTGTTTCTTATTCCTTTAGATACACCTCAAATCTCCTATGAAAATCAGAAAACTGGGACTCTTTTTACTAAAAGTCATATTCTGATCCAAATTGGCATGATAATGACAAGGGGGCGTTCTGAGACTAGAAACAAGAGGTACAGAGTCCTAAATGTGGAACGAGATGCATCATTTACTTGTTTTCTTATTCCTTTAGATACACCTCAAATCTCCTATGAAAATCAGAAAACTGGGACTCTTTTTACTAAAAGTCATATTCTGATCCAAATTGGCATGATAATGACAAGGGGGCGTTCTGAGACTAGAAACAAGAGGTACAGAGTCCTAAATGTGGAAGGAGATGCATCATTTACTTGTTTTCTTATTCCTTTAGATACACCTCAAATCTCCTATGAAAATCAGAAAATTGGGACTCTTTTTACTAAAAGTCATATTCTGATCCAAATTGGCATGATTGACAAGGGGGCATTCTGAGACTAGAAACAAGAGGTAGATAGTCCTAAATGTGGAAGGAGATGCATCATTTACTTGTTTTCTTATTCCTTTAGATACACCTCAAATCTCCTATGAAAATCAGAAAACTGGGGCTCTTTTTACTAAAAGTCATATTATGATCCAAATTGGCATGATAATGACAAGGGGGCGTTCTGAGACTAGAAACCAGAGGTACAGAGTCCTAAATGTGGAAGGAGATGCACCATTTACTTGTTTTCTTATTCCTTTAGATACACCTCAAATCTCCTATGAAAATCAGAAAATTGGGACTCTTTTTACTAAAAGTCATATTCTGATCACTAAATTGGTCATAAAAATTGTGACAAGGGGGGCGTCTGAGACTAGAACAAGAGGTACAGAGTCCTAAATGTGGAAGGAGATGCATCATTTACTT
>NW_006256786.1:6231-9202 GCF_000478725.1 Eutrema salsugineum | reverse complement strand
CATCATTTACTTGTTTTTTTATTCTTTTAGATACACCTTAAATCTCCTATGAAAATCAGAAAACTGGGACTCTTTTTACTAAAAGTCATATTCAGATCCAAATGGGCATGATAATGACAAGGGGGCTTGGTGAGAATAGAAACAAGAGGTACAGAGTCCTAAATGTGGAAGGAGATGCATCATTTACCTGTTTTCTTATTCCTTTAGATACACCTCAAATCTCCTATGAAAATCAGAAAACTGTGATTCTTTTTACTAAAAGTCATATTCTGATCCAAATTGGCATGATAATGACAAGGGGGAGTTCTGAGACTAGAAACAAGAGGTAGAGAGTCCTAAATGTGGAAGGAGGTGCATCATTTACTTGTTTTCTTATTCCTTTAGATACACCTCAAATCTCCTATGAAAATCAGAAAACTGGGACTCTTTTTACTAAAAGTCATATTCTGATCCAAATTGGCATGATAATGACAAGGGGGAGTTCTGAGACTAGAAACAAGAGGTACAGAGTCCTAAATGTGGAAGGAGGTGCTTCATTTACTTGTTTTCTTATTCCTTTAGATACACCTCAAATCTCCTATGAAAATCAGAAAACTGGGACTCTTTTTACTAAAAGTCATATTCCGATCCAAATTGGCATGATAATGACAAGGGGGCGTTCTGAGACTAGAAACAAGAGGTACAGAGTCCTAAATGTGGAAGGAGATGCATCATTTACTTGTTTTCTTATTCCTTTAGATACACCTCAAATCTCCTATGAAAATCAGAAAAATGGGACTCTTTTTACTAAAAGTCATATTCTCGTCCAAATTGGCATGATAATGACAAGGGGGAGTTCTGAGACTAGAAACAAGAGGTAGAGAGTCCTAAATGTGGAAGGAGGTGCATCTTTTACTTGTTTTCTTATTCCTTTAGATACACCTCAAATCTCCTATGAAAATCAGAAAACTAGGACTCTTTTTACTAAAAGTCATATTCTGATCCAAATTGGCATGATAATGACAAGCGGGAGTTCTGAGACTTGAAACAAGAGGTAGAGAGTCCTAAATGTGGAAGGAGGTGCATCATTTACTTGTCTTCTTATTCCTTTAGATACACCTCAAATCTACTATGAAAATCAGAAAACTGGGCTCTTTTTACTAAAAGTCATATTCTGATCCAAATTGGCATGATAATAACAAGGGGGAGTTTTGAGACAAGAAACAAGAGGTAGAGAGTCCTAAATCTGGAAGGAGGTGCATCATTTACTTGTTTTCTTATACACCTCAAATCTCCTATGAAAATGAGAAAACCGGGACTCTTTTTACTTAAAGTCATATTCTGATCCAAATTGGCATGATTGACAAGGGGGCGTTCTGAGACTAGAAACAAGAGGTAGAGAGTCCTAAATGTGGAAGGAGATGCATCATTTACTTGTTTTCTTATACACCTCAAATCTCCTATGAAAATCAGAAAACTGGGGCTCTTTTTACTAAAAGTCATATTATGATCCAAATTGGCATGATAATGACAAGGGGGCGTTCTGAGACTAGAAACCAGAGGTACAGAGTCCTCAATGTGGAAGGAGATGCATCATTTACTTGTTTCTTATTCCTTTAGATACACCTCAAATCTCCTATGAAAATCAGAAAATTGGGACTCTTTTTACTAAAAGTCATATTCTGATCCAAATTGGCATGATAATGACAAGCGGGAGTTCTGAGACTTGAAACAAGAGGTAGAGAGTCCTAAATGTGGAAGGAGGTGCATCATTTACTTGTCTTCTTATTCCTTTAGATACACCTCAAATCTACTATGAAAATCAGAAAACTGGGCTCTTTTTACTAAAAGTCATATCTGATCCAAATTGGCATGATAATAACAAGGGGGAGTTTGAGACAAGAAACAAGAGGTAGAGAGTCCTAAATCTGGAAGGAGGTGCATCATTTACTTGTTTTCTTATACACCTCAAATCTCCTATGAAAATCAGAAAACCGGGACTCTTTTTACTTAAAACCATATTCTGATCCAAATTGGCATGATTGACAAGGGGGCGTTCTGAGACTAGAAACAAGAGGTAGAGAGTCCTAAATGTGGAAGGAGATGCATCATTTACTTGTTTTCTTATACACCTCAAATCTCCTATGAAAATCAGAAAACTGGGGCTCTTTTTACTAAAAGTCATATTATGATCCAAATTAGCATGATAATGACAAGGGGGCGTTCTGAGACTAGAAACCAGAGGTACAGAGTCCTCAATGTGGAAGGAGGTGCATCATTTACTTGTCTTCTTATTCCTTTAGATACACCTCAAATCTACTATGAAAATCAGAAAACTGGGCTCTTTTTACTAAAAGTCATATTCTGATCCAAATTGGCATGATAATAACAAGGGGGAGTTTTGAGACAAGAAACAAGAGGTAGAGAGTCCTAAATCTGGAAGGAGGTGCATCATTTACTTGTTTTCTTATACACCTCAAATCTCCTATGAAAATGAGAAAACCGGGACTCTTTTTACTTAAAGTCATATTCTGATCCAAATTGGCATGATTGACAAGGGGGCGTTCTGAGACTAGAAACAAGAGGTAGAGAGTCCTAAATGTGGAAGGAGATGCATCATTTACTTGTTTTCTTATACACCTCACATCTCCTATGAAAATCAGAAAACTGGGGCTCTTTTTACTAAAAGTCATATTATGATCCAAATTGGCATGATAATGACAAGGGGGCGTTCTGAGACTATAAACCAGAGGTACAGAGTCCTCAATGTGGAAGGAGATGCATCATTTACTTGTTTCTTATTCCTTTAGATACACCTCAAATCTCCTATGAAAATCAGAAAATTGGGACTCTTTTTACTAAAAGTCATATTCTGATCCAAATTAGCATGATAATGACAAGCGGGAGTTCTGAGACTTGAAACAAGAGGTAGAGAGTCCTAAATGTGGAAGGAGATGCATCATTTACTTGTCTTCTTAGTTCCTTTAGATAC
>NW_006256786.1:4152-5257 GCF_000478725.1 Eutrema salsugineum | reverse complement strand
AAAATCAGAAAACCGGGACTCTTTTTACTTAAAGTCATATTCTGATCCAAATTGGCATGATTGACAAGGGGGCGTTCTGAGACTAGTACCAAGAGGTAGAGAGTCCTAAATGTGGAAGGAGATGCATCATTTACTTGTTTTCTTATACACCTCAAATCTCCTATGAAAATCAGAAAACTGGGGCTCTTTTTACTAAAAGTCATATTATGATCCAAATTGGCATGATAATGACAAGGGGGCGTTCTGAGACTAGAAACCAGAGGTACAGAGTCCTAAATGTGGAAGGAGATGCATCATTTACTTGTTTCTTATTCCTTTAGATACACCTCAAATCTCCTATGAAAATCAGAAAATTGGGACTCTTTTTACTAAAAGTCATATTCTGATCCAAATTGGCATGATAATGACAAGGGGGCATTCTGAGACTAGAAACAAGAGGTACAGAGTCCTAAATATGGAAGGAGATGCATCATTTACTTGTTTTCTTATTCCTTTAGATACACCTCAAATCACCTATGAAAATCAGAAAACTGAGACTCTTTTTACTAAAAGTCATATTCTGATCCAAATTGGCATGATAATGACAAGGGGGAGTTCTGAGACTAGAAACAAGAGGTAGAGAGTCCTAAATGTGGAAGGAGGTGCATCATTTACTTGTTTTCTTATTCCTTTAGATACACCTCAAATCTCCTATGAAAATCAGAAAACTGGGACTCTTTTTACTAAAAGTCATATTCTCGTCCAAATTGGCATGATAATGACAAGGGGGGAGTTCTGAGACTAGAAACAAGAGGTACAGAGTCCTAAATGTGGAAGGAGGTGCATCTTTTACTTGTTTTCTTATTCCTTTAGATACACCTCAAATCTCCTATGAAAATCAAAAAACTGGGACTCTTTTTACTAAAAGTCATATTCTGTTCCAAATTGGCGTGATAATGACAAGGGGGCGTTGTGAGACTAGAAACAAGAGGTACAGAGTCCTAAATGTGGAAGGAGATGCATCATTTATTTGTTTTCTTATTCCTTTAGATAAACCTCAAATCTCTTATGAAAATCAGAAAACTGGGGACTCTTTTTACTAAACGTCATATTTTTATCCAAATTG
>NW_006256786.1:2058-3054 GCF_000478725.1 Eutrema salsugineum | reverse complement strand
ATGACAAGGGGGCGTTCTGAGACTAGATACAAGAGGTACAGAGTCCTAAATGGGGAAGGAGATGCATCATTTACTTGTTTTCTTATTCCGTCAGATACACCTCAAATCTCCTATGAAAATCAGAAAATTGGGACTCTTTTTACTAAAAGTCATATTCTGATCCAAATTGGCATGATTGACAAGGGGGCGTTCTGAGACTAGAAACAAGAGGTAGAGAGTCCTAAATGTGGAAGGAGATGCATCATTTACTTGTTTTCTTATACACCTCAAATCTCCTATGAAAATCAGAAAACTGGGACTCTTTTTACTAAAAGTCATATTCTGATCCAAATTGGCATGATAATGACAAGGGGGCGTTGTGAGACTAGAAACAAGAGGTACAGAGTCCGAAATGTAGAAGGAGATGCATCATTTACTTGTTTTTTTATTCTTTTAGATACACCTCAAATCTCCTATGAAAATCAGAAAACTGGGACTCTTTTTACTAAAAGTCATATTCAGATCCAAATTGGCATGATAATGACAAGGGGGCTTGGTGAGAATAGAAACAAGAGGTACAGAGTCCTAAATGTGGAAGGAGATGCATCATTTACCTGTTTTCTTATTCCTTTAGATACACCTCAAATCTCCTATGAAAATCAGAAAACTGTGATTCTTTTTACTAAAAGTCATATTCTGATCCAAATTGGCATGATAATGACAAGGGGGAGTTCTGAGACTAGAAACAAGAGGTAGAGAGTCCTAAATGTGGAAGGAGTGCATCATTTACTTGTTTTCTTATTCCTTTAATACACCTCAAATCTCCTATGAAAATCAGAAAACTGGGACTCTTTTTACTAAAAGTCATATTCTGATCCAAATTGGCATGATAATGACAAGGGGGGAGTTCTGAGACTAGAAACAAGAGGTACAGAGTCCTAAATGTGGAAGGAGGTGCTTCATTTACTTGTTTTCTTATTCCTTTAGATACACCTCAAATCTCCTATGAAAATCAGA
>NW_006256786.1:0-685 GCF_000478725.1 Eutrema salsugineum | reverse complement strand
GAGACTTGAAACAAGAGGTAGAGAGTCCTAAATGTGGAAGGAGGTGCATCATTTACTTGTCTTCTTATGCCTTTAGATCCCCCTCAAATCTCCTATGAAAATCAGAAATCTGGGCTCTTTTTACTAAAAGTCATATTCTGATCCAAATTGGCATGATAATAACAAGGGGGAGTTTTGAGACAAGAAACAAGAGGTAGAGAGTCCTAAATCTGGAAGGAGGTGCATCATTTACTTGTTTTCTTATACACCTCAAATCTCCTATGAAAATCAGAAAACCGGGACTCTTTTTACTTAAAACCATATTCTGATCCAAATTGGCATGATTGACAAGGGGGCGTTCTGAGACTAGAAACAAGAGGTAGAGAGTCCTAAATGTGGAAGGAGATGCATCATTTACTTGTTTTCTTATACACCTCAAATCTCCTATGAAAATCAGAAAACTGGGGCTCTTTTTACTAAAAGTCATATTATGATCCAAATTAGCATGATAATGACAAGGGGGCGTTCTGAGACTAGAAACCAGAGGTACAGAGTCCTCAATGTGGAAGGAGATGCATCATTTACTTGTTCCTTATTCCTTTAGATACACCTCAAATCTCCTATGAAAATCAGAAAATTGGGACTCTTTTTACTAAAAGTCATATTCTGATCCAAATTGGCATGATAATAAGACCGACACGAAGCC
>NW_006256787.1:0-7646 GCF_000478725.1 Eutrema salsugineum | reverse complement strand
TGAGATCATTCCGAAGGATGTTTCTTATTCCTTTGGCTACACCAAAACTCTCCTACCAAAATCAGAAAACTGGGACGCTGTTTAAGAAAAGTCATATTCTGATCCAAAATGGTACTATGTTGACAAGCGGCAGTTATGAGCTTACAAATAAGAAGTAGAGAGTCCTAAATGTGGAAAGACATACATCATTTACTTGTTTTCTTATTCCTTTAGCTACACCAAAACTCTCCTACGAAAATCAGAAAACTGGGACTCTATTTAAGAAAAGTTATATTCTGATCCAAAATGGTACTATATTGACAAGAGGGTTTTGAGCTTACAAGGAAGAAGTAGAGAGTCCTAAATGTGGAATGCATCATTTACTTGTTTTCTTATTCCTTTAGCTACACCAAAACTCTCTTACGAAAATCAGAAAACTGGGACTCTGTTTAAGAAAAGTCATATTCTGATCCAAAATGGTACTATATTGACAAGAGGGAGTTTTGAGCTTACAAAGAAGAAGTAGAGAGTCCTAAATGTGGAAGGATATGCATCATTTACTTGTTTTCTTATTCCTTTAGCTACACCAAAACTCTCCTCCGAAAATCAGAAAACTGGGACTCTGTTTAAGTAAAGTTGTATTCTGATCCAAACTGGTACTATATTGACAAGAGGGAGTTTTGAGCTTACAAAGAAGAAGTAGAGAGTCCTAAATGTGGAAGGATATGCATCATTTACTTGTTTTCTTATTCCTTTAGCTACACCAAAACTCTCCTCCGAAAATCAGAAAACTGGGACTTTCTTTAAGAAAAGTCATATTTTGATCCAAAATGGTACTATATTGACAAGAGGGAGTTTTGAGCTTACAAAGAAGAAGTAGAGAGTCCTAAATGTGGAAGGATATGCATCATTTACTTGTTTCTTATTCCTTTAGCTACACCAAAACTCTCCTACCAAAATCAGAAAACTGGGACGCTGTTTAAGAAAAGTCATATTCTGATCCAAAATGGTACTATATTGACAAGCGGCAGTTATGAGCTTACAAATAAGAAGTTGAGAGTCCTAAATGTGGAAAGAGATGCATCATTTACTGTAAAATAAATCGAGACAATCTCTAAATCATAGATGGCGTGAACTGCAAGGAACAACAAAGGAGAAGGATGTAGCCGTTTGACTTAAGAAAAGGAAGCGGAAGTCACATGTGTCTCCAAAGCTTGTGACCGTTGAGAAATGTCACTCTCAACTCATATTGTCGTGTAGAAATATCTTCTATTTCCCTGTATATTTTATTCAGCCTGTTTTTCCCTTTATATAGCTTGTAACTAGGTTTCACTTAAAGTAAGAAAGGAGATAACCTCTTTCTCACCCAATCTCTTTACTCTCTCGTTATTCTTCCTCGCTAATCTCCCTCAATCGATACTTAATCTCTCTCTAAATCTCATCTAAACACAACATTCTTACATGGTATCAGAGCAAGAAGAGCCTGTTTCCGCATAAATCTTCATCTTTCTCTGCATCTTTCTTTGAATCTCGTTCTGCTCCAACCCAGAAACTCGTTTTTACCCATCGGTCACTTCATCCTTTTGGCTCCTTCACGATACTCTCTATCACCAAACCTCCATTCTTCCACTCGTTTCTTCTTTTCCAGCCTTCGTTTCATCAGAAAACCAATTTCCTTTCTTTATTATCCAGCGGTCCATACTTTTTTCCGCTAGGTCAAAAACCTTATCTTCAAGAAACTTACCGCAAATGGAAAGTTCCAAGCCGGTTTTGTTGCCTGTTGTTCTCAAAGGAGGCGAGAACTACCTTCCCTGGTCTCGAACGGCTAAAGCCGTGTTGTGTGGTCGTGGCTTATGGAGCCACATCGAGACCACTGGTGTTACAAGCAAAGAAGGAGAGAGCGCAGCAATCGTCTTGGCGGAAGAAACCAAATGGTTCCAAGAAGACCAGGCCGTGCTCGCTATCCTTCAAGGATCTCTTGAGGTTTCAGTTCTCGAAGCCTACTCTTATTGTGACAAGGCGAAAGAGCTATGGGATACATTGAAAAACGTGTTTGGCAATGTTTCCAATCTGACTCGTGTATTTGAAGTAAAGCGAGCCATTAATAACCTTTGCCAAGAAGACATGGAATTTAACAAGTTCTTTGGCAAGTTTCGGTCTCTTTGGGCTGAGTTTGAAATGTTGCGGCCAGCTACTATTGACGCCGCCATCTTAAATGAAAGGAGGGAGCAAGACAAGGTCTTCGCCCTACTTATGGTTCTCAATCCCACTTACAACGACCTTATCAAGCATATCCTCCGTGCGGATAAACTTCCTAGCCTTGACGAGGTCTGTGCTCAAATCCAGAAGGAACAAGGCTCGCTTGGTCTCTTTGGTGGCAAAGGGGGAGAACTGGTGGTTGCCAACAAAGGAGAGCTCGCGGCCGCACACAAAAGCAGCTACAAGTATGGCGAGAGAAGCTCAATGGTGTGCGACCACTGCAAGAAGCCAGGACACCTCAAGGACAAATGTTGGATCCTTCATCCTCACCTCAAACAGAGCTCAGCTCAAGGAAAGTGGAGAGATTGGAAGGATCGCAAAGAGCCAAGAGCACATATGGCAACAACCGTAAAGGAAGCTCCGGAAAAGGCTAGCACCTCAAATCATCTTCCTGAGGAGACATCAGCCTCCACCGAATATGTGAAGAAGTCTGACCTTGATGCCCTCATTAAGGCACTCAAGGAGTCTGGTAACTCTATAATTGCATCTAGTTATCATGCACTTAGCGATATTAATCCTAATGATGCTGGGAATGAGAAATTACTCGCTAATTATGCTTTAAGTAGTGACAAGCCACTCATCGTTGATTCTGGAGCTAGTCATCACATGATTAGTGATTCTAAATTGATTAGCAATATTAGACCAGCCTTAGGAGATGTCGTGATAGCTAATGGTGATAGAATACCAGTAAAAGGAATTGGTAATCTAAAGTTATTTGATAAAGAATCTAAAGCACTCTATATTCCTAGTTTCACAAGCAACTTATTATCTGTAAAAAGGACAACTTCTGATTTAAATTGTTATGCAATTTTTGGACCTAACAGTGTACATTTTCAGGATATTGAGACCAGTGAAGTGATCGGCCATGGAAAGACCGAAAACGATCTCTATGTTCTCGAAGGCACAAAGAGATCGTCTAAGTTATCTTGTTCTTTTAGTTCTGTTATGGCTACTGCTAATAATGCAATTTGGCATGCTAGACTAGGTCATCCTCATACTCGTGTATTAGGATTGTTGATGCCTAGTATTTCTTTTGAAAATGAAAACTGCGAGGCTTGTATACTTGGTAAACACTGCAAGTCTGTATTTCCAAAGTCTTCTACCATCTATGAAAAATGCTTTGATTTAATTCATTCTGATGTCTGGACATCTCCTTGCCTGTCTAGAGAAAATCATAAGTACTTTGTCACATTCATAGATGAAAAATCAAAGTATACCTGGATCACATTGTTACCAACTAAAGATAGAGTTCTGGAAGCCTTTGTTAATTTTCAGAGCTATGTGACTAACCATTACAATGCTAAAATTAAAATCTTAAGGTCAGATAATGGTGGCGAGTATACAAGCCAGGCATTCAAGCAATTTCTCAATAAACAAGGAATTGTGCATCAGACGAGCTGCCCATATACTCCACAGCAAAACGGTGTAGCAGAAAGAAAGAATAGACACCTCATGGAAGTAGCAAGATCTATGATGTTTCACACGAATGTACCTAAGAGGTTCTGGGGAGATGCGGTGGTTACGGCAAGCTATCTGATTAACCGACTACCAACTAAAATCCTCCAAGACTCATCTCCATTCGAGGTATTAAACAAATCTAAACCATCTATCGATTACTTACGAGTATTTGGCTGCGTTTGTTTTGTTTTAGTCCCAGGAGAGCAGAGAAACAAATTAGAAGCCAAGAGTATCAAGGGTATCTTTATCGGCTACTCCATCAATCAAAAAGGATATAAGTGCTATATTCCGGAGAATAGGCGAGTTCTAGTCTCTAGAGATGTGAAATTTATAGAGACAAAAGGTTATTATGAGGAAAAGAATTGGGAAAGTCTTCGAGATCTCTCTCACTCACCATCTGATCGAGCAGCGACTCTACAAACGTTATTGGAAAACTTAAGAGGAGGAACTCCATCAGAACAGGGTCAAGATAAAGGGGGAGCTGAGACAAATGAACCCGCAAGTCCCACAGTGGAGGAGACCACAGAAGAACCAATCATAGCATCAACAGATGATACCGCTGAACCAGAGCCAGAAATAACTCAAGAGGCTCCGGTAGTACTTAGAAGAAGTCAGAGAATAAGAAGAGACCCCTCCAACTGGATTAATACCAGGGTGTATTACAACAGTCAGGCTGAAGCTCATCCAATACAGGCCGTGTGCTCTCTAGCTCACTTTCCAAGAGAACATCAAGCGTTCATCAGTTCTATTGACCTGAATGAGGTTCCATCAACCTACGAAGAGGCCATGAAACATCAAGTCTAGCGAGATGCTGTGGGGGATGAAACAATGGCAATGGAGAAAAACCATACTTGGGATGAAGCCGATCTCCCACAGAAGAAGAAAACAGTCAGTTCAAGATGGGTCTTCACTATTAAATATAAGAGTAATGGAGAGATTGAACGGCACAAGGCTCGTTTGGTAGCTCGTGGGTTCACTCAAACTCACGGTGAAGATTACATCGACACCTTTGCTCCAGTTGCTAAATTACACACCGTTAGAGTAGTATTGTCTCTAGCTGCCAATCTAGAGTGGGATCTTTGGCAAATGGACGTCAAAAACGCCTTTCTTCAAGGAGAACTCGAAGAAGAAGTCTACATGACACCACCACCTGGTCTCGAAGCCTCCATTGCTCCGGGAAAGGTATTAAGACTGAGAAAAGCAATCTATGGTCTAAAACAATCTCCACGAGCATGGTATAGAAAGCTCAGTATCACCCTCCTAGATAAAGGATTTCGGAGATCAGAAGCCGATCACACACTCTTCACATTTCAAAGCCAAAAAGGTATTATAGTCATTCTCGTATATGTAGATGATATCATCATCTCAGGGAATGACAAGGTAGGAATTCAAGAAACTAAAATTCATCTTAAATCGGTATTTGATATTAAAGATCTTGGAGAACTAAAATATTTCCTTGGCCTTGAAGTGTGTAGATCAAAAGAAGGTCTATTTCTGTCCCAAAGGAAATATACACATGATTTCTTGGAAGAAACAGGTTTCCTAGATGCAAAGCCGGCACTAATCCCGCTAGAGGACGCATATAAAGTTCACCAACAGGGGGAGAATGCAACTGATGAGTTCTTCAAGGACCCGAAGCTATATCGGCGCATGGTTGGTAAACTTATATACCTCACTATCACTCGTCCTGACTTGTGTTTTTCGGTAAATCAGGTAAGCCAACATATGCAAGCTCCTAAGATGTTTCATTGGAAAATGGTGGAACGCATCCTGAGATATCTCAAGGGAACCTCTGATCGTGGAATATGGATGGGGTGCAATGGTAGCTCGGAAATCACTGGCTATTGTGATGCAGATTGGGCCGGTGACCGAGAGGATAGAAGATCTACTACGGGCTACTGCACGTTTATAGGAGGAAACTTGGTTACCTGGAAAAGCAAGAAGCAAAAAGTAGTATCATGCTCAAGTGCTGAAGCAGAATATAGAGCAATGAGGAGGCTAACTACTGAACTCATGTGGCTCAAGATGTTGCTGAAAGACTTGGGGATTGAAACACCAAGACCAATCACCATGCATTGTGATAATCAATCAGCAATACACATAGCATCAAACTCAGTATTCCATGAGAGGACTAAGCACATCGAAGTGGACTGTCACAAAGTAAGGGAGCAAATGGAGCTGGGAGTAATCTTACCATGTTATACGAAGAGTTCAGATCAATTAGCAGATATTTTCACTAAGGCAGCAAGCGTGAAGACATGTGAGTTCGTTCACGAGAAGTTGGGGCTTATCAACCTGTCCCAACCATCATCCTCTAAGTAAAGAGATTCACACTCTTTTTTCCTGAGCGTAGTTTTATCCCATGTGGTTTTATACGATCAGGTTTTTAATGAGGTGAGTCTCGATACTTCCAAGCTAAACCATCTCCTCTCATTGGCTTAGCTTGAGGGGGAGTGTAAAATAAATCGAGACAATCTCTAAATCATAGATGGCGTGAACTGCAAGGAACAACAAAGGAGAAGGATGTAGCCGTTTGACTTAAGAAAAGGAAGCGGAAGTCACATGTGTCTCCAAAGCTTGTGACCGTTGAGAAATGTCACTCTCAACTCATATTGTCGTGTAGAAATATCTTCTATTTCCCTGTATATTTTATTCAGCCTGTTTTTCCCTTTATATAGCTTGTAACTAGGTTTCACTTAAAGTAAGAAAGGAGATAACCTCTTTCTCACCCAATCTCTTTACTCTCTCGTTATTCTTCCTCGCTAATCTCCCTCAATCGATAGTTAATCTCTCTCTAAATCTCATCTAAACACAACATTCTTACATTTACTTGTTTTCGTATTCCTTTAGCTACACCAAAACTCTCCTACGAAAATAAGAAAACTGGGACTCTGTTTTAAGTAAAGTTGTATTCTGATCCAAAATGGTACTATATTGACAAGAAGGAGTTTTGAGCTTACAAATAAGAAGTAGAGAGTCCTAAATGTGGAAGGATATGCATCATTTACTTGTTTTCTTATTCCTTTAGCTACACCAAAACTCTCCTACGAAAATCAGAAAACTGGGACTCTATTTAAGAAAAGTTGTATTCTGATCCAAAATGGTACTATATTGACAAGAGGGTTTTGAGCTTACAAGGAAGAAGTAGAGAGTCCTAAATGTGGAATGCATCATTTACTTGTTTTCTTATTCCTTTAGCTACACCAAAACTCTCTTACGAAAATCAGAAAACTGGGACTCTGTTTAAGAAAAGTCATATTCTGATCCAAAATGGTACTATATTGACAAGAGGGAGTTTTGAGCTTACAAAGAAGAAGTAGAGAGTCCTAAATGTGGAAGGATATGCATCATTTACTTGTTTTCTTATTCCTTTAGCTACACCAAAACTCTCCTACGAAAATCAGAAAACTGGGACTCTATTAAGAAAAAATGTATTCTGATCCAAACTGGTACTATATTGACAAGAGGGAGTTTTGAGCTTACAAAGAAGAAGTAGAGAGTCCTAAATGTGGAAGGATATGCATCACTTACTTGTTTTCTTATTCCTTTAGCTACACCAAAACTCTCCTCCGAAAATCAGAAAACTGAGACTCTCTTTAAGAAAAGTCATATTTTGATCCAAAATGGTACTATATTGACAAGAGGGAGTTTTGAGCTTACAAAGAAGAAGTAGAGAGTCCTAAATGTGGAAGTATATGCATCATTTACTTGTTTTTTATTCCTTTGGCTACACCAAAACTCTCCTACCAAAATCAGAAAACTGGGACGCTGTTTAAGAAAAGTCATATTCTGATCCAAAATGGTACTATATTGACAAGCGGCGGTTATGAGCTTACAAATAAGAAGTAGAGAGTCCTAAATGTGGAAAGACATACATCATTTACTTGTTTTCTTATTCCTTTAGCTACACCAAAACTCTCCTACGAAAATCAGCTATCCTTACAGGGGAA
>NW_006256788.1:10128-11395 GCF_000478725.1 Eutrema salsugineum | reverse complement strand
AGAGGTAGACAGTCCTAAATGTGGAAGGAGATGCATCATTTACTTGTTTTCTTATTCCTTTAGATACACCTCAAATCTCCTATGAAAATCAGAAAACTGGAACTCTTTTTACTAAAAGTCATATTCTGAACCAAATTGGCATGATAATGACAAGGGGGCGTTGTGACACTAGAAACAAGAGGTAGAGAGTAATAAATGTGGAAGGAGATGCATCATTTAGCTGTTTCTTATTCCTTTAGATACACGTCAAATCTCATATGAAAATCAGAAAACTGGGACTCTTTTTACTAAAACTCGTATTCTGAACCAAATTGGCATGATAAAGACAAGGGGGCGTTGTGAGACTACAAACAAGAGGTAGGGAGTCCTAAATGTGGAAGGAAATGCATCATTTACTTGAATTCTTATTCCTTTAAATACACATTAAATCTCCTATGAAAATCAGAAAACTGGGAGTCTTTTTACTAAAAGTCAAATTCTAAACCAAATTGGCATGATAATGACAAGGGGGGTAGGGAGACTAGAAACAAGAGGTAGAGAGTCCTAAATGTGGAAGGAGATGCATCATTTACTTGTTTTCTTATTCCATTAGATACACCTCAAATCTCTAATGAAAATCGGAAAACTGGGACTCTTTTTACTAAAAGTCATATTCTAAACCAAATTGGCATGATAATGACAAGGGGGTGTTGTGAGACTAGAAAAAAGAGGTAGAGAGTGCTAAATTTGGAAGGAGATGCATCATTTACTTGTTTTCTTTATTCCTTTAAATACACCTCGAATCTCCTATGAAAATCAGAAAACTGGGAGTCTTTTTACTAAAAGTCATATTCTAAACCAAATTGGCATGATAATGACAAGGGGGCATTGGGAGCCTAGAAACAAGAGGTAGAGATTCCTAAATGTGGAAGGAGATGCATCATTTACTTGTTTTGTTATTCCATTAGATACACCTCAAATCTCCAATGAAAATCGGAAAACTGGGACTCTTTTTACTAAAAGTCATATTTCGAACCAAATTGGCATGATAATGACGAGGGGGCGTTGTAAGACTAGAAAAAAGAGGTAGAGAGTCCTAAATGTGGAAGGAGATGCATCATTTACTTGTTTTCTTATTCCTTTAGATACACCTCAAATATCCTATGAAAATCAGAAAACTGGGACACTTTTTACTAAAAGTCATATTCTGAACCAAATTGGCATGATAATGACAAGGGGGCGTTGGGAGACTAGAAACAAGAGGTATAGAGTCCTAAATGAGATCATT
>NW_006256788.1:7892-8901 GCF_000478725.1 Eutrema salsugineum | reverse complement strand
AGATGTATCATTTGCTTGTTTTCTTATCCCTTTAGATACACGTCAAATCTCCTATGAAAATCAGAAAACTGGGACTCTTTTTACTAAAAGTCATATTCTGAACCAAATTGGCATGATAATGACGAGGGGGCGTTGTGAGACTAGAAAAAAGAGGTAGAGAGTCCTAAATGTGGAAGGAGATGAATCATTTACTTGTTTTCTTATTCCTTTAGATACACCTCGAATCTCCAATGAAAATCGGAAAACGGGGACTCTTTTTACTAAAAGTCATATTTCGAACCAAATTGGCATGATAGTGACGAGGGGGCGTTGTAAGACTAGAAAAAAGAGGTAGAGAGTCCTAAATGTGGAAGGAGATGCATCATTTACTTGTTTTCTTATTCCTTTAGATACACCTCAAATCTCCTATGAAAATCAGAAAACTGGGACACTTTTTACTAAAAGTCATATTCTGAACCAAATTGGCATGATAATGACAAGGGGGCGTTGGGAGACTAGAAACAAGAGGTATAGAGTCCTAAATGAGATCATTTACATGTTTTCTTATTCCATTAGATACACCTCAAATCTCTAATGAAAATCGGAAAACTGGGACTCTTTTTACTAAAAGTCATATTTCGAACCAAATTGGCATGATAATGACGAGGGGGCGTTGTAAGACTAGAAAAAAGAGGTAGAGAGTCCTAAATGTGGAAGGAGATGCAGCATTTACTTGTTTTCTTATTCCTTTAGATACACCTCAAATCTCCTATGAAAATCAGAAAACTGGGACTCTTTTTACTAAAAGTCATATTCTGAACCAAATTGGCATGATAATGACGAGGGGGGGTTGTGAGACTAGAAAAAAGAGGTAGAGAGTCCAAAATGTGGAAGGAGATGCATCATTTACTTGTTTTCTTATTCCTTTAGATACACCGTCAACATCTCCATATGAAATATCAACGAAAACTGGGACTCTTTTTACTAAAAGTCATATTCTGAACCAAATTGGCATGATAATGACGAGGGG
>NW_006256788.1:5430-7792 GCF_000478725.1 Eutrema salsugineum | reverse complement strand
TAAAAGTCATATTCTGAACCAAATTGGCATGCTGATGACGAGGGGGCGTTGTGAGACTAGAAAAAAGAGGTAGACAGTCCCTAAATGTGGAAGGAGATGCATCATTTGCTTGTTTTCTTATTCCTTTAGATACACCTTAAATCTCCTATGAAAATCAGAAAACTGGGACTCTTTTTACTAAAAGTCATATTCTGAACAAAATTGGCATGATAATGACGAGGGGGCGTTGTGAGACTAGAAAAAAGAGGTAGAGAGTCCTAAATGTGGAAGGAGATGCATCATTTACTTGTTTTCTTATTCCTTTAGATACACCTCGAATCTCCAATGAAAATCGGAAAACTGGGACTCTTTTTACTAAAAGTCATATTTCGAACCAAATTGGCATGATAATGACGAGGGGGCGTTGTAAGACTAGAAAAAAGTGGTAGAGAGTCCTAAATGTGGAAGGAGATGCATCATTTACTTGTTTTCTTATTCCTTTAGATACACCTTTAATCTCCTATGAAAATCAGAAAACTGGGACTCTTTTTACTAAAAGTCATATTCTAAACCAAATTGGCATGATAATGACAAGGGGGCGTTGGGAGACTAGAAACAAGAGGTAGAGAGTCCTAAATGTGGAAGGAAATGCATCATTTACTTGAATTCTTACTCCTTTAGATACACCTCAAATCTCCAATGAAAATCGGAAAACTGGGACTCTTTTTACTAAAAGTCATATTTTGATCCAAATTGGCATGATAAAGACAAGGGGGCGTTGTGAGACTAGAAACAAGAGGTAGGGAGTCCTAAATGTGGAAGGAGATGTATCATTTACTTGTTTTCTTATTCCTTTAGATACACCTCAAATCTCCTATGAAAATCAGAAAACTGGGACACTTTTTACTAAAAGTCATATTCTGAACCAAATTGGCATGATAATGACAAGGGGGCGTTGGGAGACTAGAAACAAGAGGTATAGAGTCCTAAATGAGGAAGGAGATGCATCATTTACATGTTTTCTTATTCCATTAGATACACCTCAAATCTCTAATGAAAATCGGAAAACTGGGACTCTTTTTACTAAAAGTCATATTTCGAACCAAATTGGCATGATAATGACGAGGGGGCGTTGTAAGACTAGAAAAAAGAGGTAGAGAGTCCTAAATGTGGAAGGAGATGCATCATTTACTTGTTTTCTTATTCCATTAGATACACCTCAAATCTCCAATGAAAATCGGAAAACTGGGACTCTTTTTACTAAAAGTCATATTCGAACCAAATTGGCATGATAATGACGAGGGGGGTTGGGAGACTAGAAACAAGAGGTAGAGAGTCCTAAATGTGGAAGGAGATGCATCATTTACTTGCTTTCTTATTCGTTTAGATACACCTCAAATCTCCTATGAAAATCAGAAAACTGGGACTCTTTTTACTAAAAGTCATATTCTGAACCAAATTGGCATGATAATGACAAGGGGGCGTTGGGAGCCTAGAAACAAAGAGGTAGAGATTCCTAAATGTGGAAGGAGATGCATCATTCTCTTGTTTCCTTATTCCCTTAGATACACCTCGAATCTCCAATGAAAATCGGAAAACGGGGACTCCTTTTACTAAAAGTCATATTCCGAACCAAATTGGCATGATAGTGACGAGGGGGCGTTGTAATACTAGAAAAAAGAGGTAGAGAGTCCTAAATGTGGAAGGAGATGCATCATTTACTTGTTTTCTTATTCCTTTAAATACACCTCAAATCTCCTATGAAAATCAGAAAACTGGGACACTTTTTACTAAAAGTCATATTCTGAACCAAATTGGCATGATAATGACAAGGGGGCGTTGGGAGACTAGAAACAAGAGGTATAGAGTCCTAAATGAGGAAGGAGATGCATCATTTACATGTTTTCTTATTCCATTAGATACACCTCAAATCTGGTAATGAAAATCGGAAAACTGGGACTCTTTTTACTAAAAGTCATATTTCGAACCAAATTGGCATGATAATGACGAGGGGGCGTTGTAAGACTAGAAAAAAGAGGTAGAGAGTCCTAAATGTGGAAGGAGATGCAGCATTTACTTGTTTTCTTATTCCTTTAGATACACCTCAAATCTCCTATGAAAATCAGAAAACTGGGACTCTTTTTACTAAAAGTCATATTCTGAACCAAATTGGCATGATAATGACGAGGGGGCATTGTGAAACTAGAAAAAAGAGGTAGAGGATACGCGCCAATGCGAAAGGAGATGCATCATTTACTTGTTTTCTTATTCCTTTAGATACACCTCGAATCTCCTATGAAAATCAGAAAACTGGGAGTCTTTTTACTAAAAGTCATATTCTAAACCAAATTGGCATGATAATGACATAGGGGGCGTTGGGAGA
>NW_006256788.1:3556-5330 GCF_000478725.1 Eutrema salsugineum | reverse complement strand
GAAAATCGGAAAACTGGGACTCTTTTTACTAAAAGTCATATTTCGAACCAAATAGGCATGATAATGACGAGGGGGCATTGTAAGACTAGAAAAAAGAGGTGGAGAGTCCTAAATGTGGAAGGAGATGCATCATTTACTTGTTTTCTTATTCCTTTAGATACACCTCAAATCTCCTATGAAAATCAGAAAACTGGGACACTTTTTACTAAAAGTCATATTCTGAACCAAATTGGCATGATAATGACAAGGGGGCGTTGGGAGACTAGAAACAAGAGGTATAGAGTCCTAAATGAGGAAGGAGATGCATCATTTACATGTTTTCTTATTCCATTAGATACACCTCAAATCTCTAATGAAAATCGGAAAACTGGGACTCTTTTTACTAAAAGTCATATTTCGAACCAAAATTGGCATGATAATGACGAGGGGGCGTTGTAAGACTAGAAAAAAGAGGTAGAGAGTCCTAAATGTGGAAGGAGATGCAGCATTTACTTGTTTTCTTATTCCTTTAGATACACCTCAAATCTCCTATGAAAATCAGAAAACTGGGACTCTTTTTACTAAAAGTCATATTCTGAACCAAATTGGCATGATAATGACGAGGGGGCGTTGTGAGACTAGAAAAAAGAGGTAGACAGTCCTAAATGTGGAAGGAGATGTATCATTTGCTTGTTTTCTTATCCTTTAGATACACCTTCAATCTCCTATGAAAATCAGAAAAACTGGGACTCTCTTTACTAAAAGTCATATTCTGAACACAATTGGCATGATAATGACGAGGGGGCGTTGTGAGACTAGAAAAAAGAGGTAGAGAGTCCTAAATGTGGAAGGAGATGCATCATTTACTTGCTTTCTTATTCCTTTAGATACACCTCGAATCTCCAATGAAAATCGGAAAACTGGGACTCTTTTTACTAAAAGTCATATTTCGAACCAAATTGGCATGATAATGACGAGGGGGCGTTGTGAGACTAGAAAAAAGTGGTAGAGAGTCCTAAATGTGGAAGGAGATGCATCATTTACTTGTTTTCTTATTCCTTTAGATACACCTTTAATCTCCTATGAAAATCAGAAAACTGGGACTCTTTTTACTAAAAGTCATATTCTAAACCAAATTGGCATGATAATGACAAGGGGGCGTTGGGAGACTAGAAACAAGAGGTAGAGAGTCCTAAATGTGGAAGGAAATGCATCATTTACTTGAATTCTTACTCCTTTAGATACACCTCAAATCTCCAATGAAAATCGGAAAACTGGGACTCTTTTTACTAAAAGTCATATTTTGATCCAAATTGGCATGATAAAGACAAGGGGGCGTTGTGAGACTAGAAACAAGAGGTAGGGAGTCCTAAATGTGGAAGGAGATGTATCATTTACTTGTTTTCTTATTCCTTTAGATACACCTCAAATCTCCTATGAAAATCAGAAAACTGGGACACTTTTTACTAAAAGTCATATTCTGAACCAAATTGGCATGATAATGACAAGGGGGCGTTGGGAGACTAGAAACAAGAGGTATAGAGTCCTAAATGAGGAAGGAGATGCATCATTTACATGTTTTCTTATTCCATTAGATACACCTCAAATCTCTAATGAAAATCGGAAAACTGGGACTCTTTTTACTAAAAGTCATATTTCGAACCAAATTGGCATGATAATGACGAGGGGGCGTTGTAAGACTAGAAAAAAGAGGTCGAGAGTCCTAAATGTGGAAGGAGATGCATCATTTACTTGTTCTCTTATCCATTAGATACCCCTCAAATCTCCAATGAAA
>NW_006256788.1:0-1322 GCF_000478725.1 Eutrema salsugineum | reverse complement strand
CGTTGTAAGACTAGAAAAAAGAGGTAGAGAGTCCTAAATGTGGAAGGAGATGCATCATTTATGTGTTTTCTTATCCCTTGAGATACACTCAAATCTCCAGTGAAACATCGAAAAACTGGGACTCTTTTTACTAAAAGTCATATTCCGACCCAAATGGGCATGATAATGACGAGGGGCGCTTTGTAAGACTAGAAAAAGAGGTAGAGAGTCCTAAATGTGGAAGGAGATGCATCATTTACTTGTTTTCTTATTCCTTTAGATACACATTAAATCTCCTATGAAAATCAGAAAACTGGGACTCTTTTTACTAAAAGTCATATTCTAAACCAAATTGGCATGATAATGACAAGGGGGGTTGGGAGACTAGAAACAAGAGGTAGAGAGTCCTAAATGTGGAAGGAGATGCATCATTTACTTGCTTTCTTATTCGTTTAGATACACCTCAAATTTCCTATGAAAATCAGAAAACTGGGACTCTTTTTACTAAAAGTCATATTCTGAACCAAATTGGCATGATAATGACGAGGGGGCGTTGTGAGACTAGAAAAAGAGGTAGAGAGTCCTAAATGTGAAGAGATGCATCATTTACTTGTTTTCTTATTCCTTAGATACACCTCAAATCTCCTATGAAAATCAGAAAACTGGAACTCTTTTTACTAAAAGTCATATTCTGAACCAAATTGGGCATGATAATGACAAGGGGGCGTTGTGACACTAGAAACAAGAGGTAGAGAGTCATAAATGTGGAAGGAGATGCATCATTTAGCTGTTTCTTATTCCTTTAGATACTCGTCAAATCTCATATGAAAGTCAGAAAACTGGGCCTCTTTTTACTAAAAGTCATATTCTGAACCAAATTGGCATGATAATGACGAGGGGGCGTTGTGAGACTAGAAAAAAGAGGTAGAGAGTCCTAAATGTGGAAGGAGATGTATCATTTACTTGTTTTCTTATTCCTTTAGATACACCTCGAATCTCCTATGAAAATCAGAAAACTGGGAGTCTTTTTACTAAAAGTCATATTCTAAACCAAATTGGCATGATAATGACAAGGGGGCGTTGGGAGCCTAGAAACAAGAGGTAGAGATTCCTAAATGTGGAAGGAGATGCATCATTTACTTGTTTTCTTATTCCATTAGATACACCTCAAATCTCCAATGAAAATCGGAAAACTGGGACTCTTTTTACTAAAAGTCATATTTCGAACCAAATAGGCATGATAATGACGAGGGGGCATTGTAAGACTAGAAAAAAGAGGTAGAGAGTCCTAAATGTGGAAGGAGATGCATCATTTACTTGTTTCTTATTCCTTTAGATACACC